>NW_007930892.1:0-13401 GCF_000280675.1 Beauveria bassiana ARSEF 2860
ATCGTACGGACTGCTGTCGTATCGGGCTACTGCTCTCAGTGAAGGGTCGAGTGCGCAGTGGGATGCTGTCGCGCGTGATCAATCTCTGCGGGCCTTCCAACGGGTTGGGGTTCGAGGAGTTGTCACGCCGCGGCGCATCACCAGCGCTAGCGGCATCTGGTGGCGCAGGCGCCATGCCGTTCGGCGTGTGCTTCGAGAATTTGTGCAAATTTATGACGGTTTATTCCACTATCTTTCTGTTCTAAAAAACACAAGATATGGCGTACCCTGTGATGTAGATGAAAGATATTAGATCTCGACCCGACCGGGCTGACGCACGATGTAGGGTAGTAGCATACGAGTTCAGCATGAGAAGCGATGAGGCCATGCAATGCCAGAACGTGCCGTAAATATGCAACGAATAGCTATTCTTAGTCCTATATTGATCGTCCCGGTGCGGTGCCTGAGTCATCATTGCGACGCAGAACCAGTGTATGTAGAGACGTGACAATCACGGTCGACAGCGGCGCAACCCCAGCGCCAGCAGCCATCCGTACCATTGAAGCACACAGGCGCCACGCTGCGCTCCGATGACTGTTCCTGGGTAAATATGAGTCAAATTACGCGGTCGAAATCTATAATACTACTCCGCGTGAGAAATGTGCAAAGCGCAAAGCAGCCTGCGCGGGTGTCGAGGGCCGGGGCGTGCCCTTGTGCCAGCAGCGTCTTTCGGACCTCCTTGCCAGTGTCGCAGGGCTGGTGGTTAGCACAAAGGTCACTTTCTACCACCGCGTCACCCGGCTCGTGGTACGCCTGACCAGTTTGAATTAGTGGGCCCGCAGTATCTTCCTTGGCAAGCTGCTCTAGACCGTCAGCAGACTGCCCATTTTCTGCGTCGCTTAGAGCCGACTGTTGCGAGATAGCAATGATGGGCGCAGACGCGCAGGGAGCCGTCGGATCTCGATTGCTACTGCCCCGCTCCCGGGTAGTGCGGCCTCGAAAGCGCCGTCTCGCAGCTGTTTGAGGCCGCCACAGGTTCTCTGTTTTCATCCGCCGAGGTGGCGCGCCGTCGTTACTGCATCATCTACGCAGATTCGAGCTCATGGTCCTTGCGCCTCCAAATGCTACCGTGAAGTCTCTTGTAGATCGCCTGTCCTCTGTCGCCCCATCAGACGGATTGGCGTGGCAAGCACTGCCACATATCGGTCACTTCGGGCTGTTGAGCACAACTTTGCGCCGTGATGTTTCCGAGCAAGAGCTAAGACGTGGAAGCAGAGACGGAATATATGACTGATACCCCAGAAAGAACTCTAGTTATGGTAGCCTCTTCCTTCTGCATCGCCCGAAGCTGATTCTGCCACACAGGAGTTATAACTAGTGTGGATGTGCACGAGGTAACAGCCAAAATCGACTGCTTATTTCGACTGCCTAAAGCCTCAAATAGCAAGTGGGTACTTCGCAGCGCTTCACGGCGGCTTAGAATGGCTGCCAGCTACTATTCTTAGTGAACCAAAAAAAGGGAGATTGGTTTCGCTTTTCTCTGTACTGTATTCAATTGGGAACGACGGAGCGGAGCGACGTTCAACGCGAAGAAAACGGCAGTCATGCACTTTACTCGGAACGCGCGCAAAGCCGACACAACGCCCATCGTGATCAAAGGACAGTCGGTGGAGCCCAAAGAACATACTAAGATCTTAGGCGTGATCATGGACGCTCGGCTTAAATTTCAACAACATATTCCAGAAGCCGCGTCAAAGGCCATGGAAGCAGCTATGGAATTGAAAAGACTGCGAGGATTGTCAGCAAGAACGGCAAGGCAGTTGTTTGCAGTCACCGTGACTCCAGTAGTCGACTATGCTTCCAATGTCTGGATGCACGCCTACAAGGACAAGCTAATGGGACAAATCAATCGCGTCCAGAGAGCGGGAGCGCAAGCTATCGTGGGCACATTCATGACCGTAGCAACATCCGTGGCGGAGGCGGAAGCACACATTGTGAGCGCGCGGGAGCGGTTCTGGAAGCGGGCGATCAAGATGTGGATAGCGGTACATACTCTGCCCGGAACGAATCCACTCAGCAGAATTACGAAACGGATTAAAAAGTTCTATACGCGCTTTCGATCACCTCTGCACCAGGTGGCGGAAAGGTTGAAAGGCTTACCACTCTGGCAGATGGAGACCATCACCCCGGTTCTGGTGGAACCTTGGAGGGCCCGCCTGAAGACAGTGATGGACAAACCGGCCGATGAAGTATGCGCAGGGTGGACACTAGCTGTTGCGGTGAGCAGCTCGGCGAGGAACGGCATGGTGGTAGTTGGTGGAGTCATTCACAGCAGGAATATGGAACGCAGTCAGTCCGAGCAGAAGGTCTTCTCTTTCACGCTTGGGCCGAGAGCAGAGCAGAATCCGTTTTCAGGAGAGCTGGCGGCTATAGCATATGCATTACGGAAGCTACCCGACAGCAATCGCCAGAATATTGCAGTTTTCTCGCGCAACAAGGGAGTGGTGGCAGCATTGAGTCGGCCCTGTCAGCAATCGGGACAAGGATTTATCACATGCATCTACGACTCGGTAGAGAAGCTGGTTGGGAAAGAAAACATCGTTTCTGTAGGATGGGACTCGCCGAGCAAGAACAAGCTGTTGCAGGCGGCCAAAAGACAGGCAAAAGTGGCTACGCAGCAGGGCGCTGTACCTGAGGTTCCATTCCCAGTGATGAAGAGCACGACGTTGAACAACGAGCGAAGAAACCTTAGAAGTGAACGATGCATACCTGAAGGAGTTGGACGGTTCTCCAAGAAAATAGATGTGGCGCTACCTGGGAGCCACACGCGCGAGATTTATGAGGAGTGGTCATGGAGGCAGCGCTCAACGCTTGCCCAGCTGAGGACAGACATGGCAAAACTGAACGGTTATCTCCATCGTATCAAAGCAGTACCTTCGGAGCAATGCGCTTGTGGGCAGGCGAAAGAAACGGTCAAACATTTTCTTTTACAGTGCCCGCAATGGGATGAACAGCGAAAAGAGTTACGAGCTTGCACAAGCACGAGATGGAACGATTTGTCGTACCGACTAGGGGGAAAATCGGCATCAGACGGACCGAAATGGAAACCAAACATGGGAGCAATCCGAGCGACGATACAGTTCACACTGGCCACAGGACGTTTCGACAATTGACAGGCGAATCAGTACAAAAGGGCTTTTTATCAGACCATGAAACCACGTCCACGGTGAGCATGACTAGCGACGCTTCGGTTGCTGTAGATAGGACGCCGAACACTTGGGGAATAGCCCTCAAGCTAGTTAGTCAGTGATAACAAATCACGCGGAATGTTGGATGCTGGGGATGAAAAGACGAAGTGAAGAGAACAGAGAACGACAGGGATGAAGTGGAATGGATGAGGCGAGTGGCCAGAAATGTACCTATGAACAGCTAGTGAGCCCTATTGGCTGGAAGCCACCGGGCGTAATAAAACAATGAATGAATGTATTCAATTGATTATAGATTGAAATAGGGCTAACGCCATTCTTGAATAGGCGTAGATCATCAATTAGTACCAACATGCCCGAATGGCAAGCGGGAGCTTCATGCTATGGTGCTCTCCGCTTGGCAACTGTTGGGACAAAGGGCGTGCTTCTTCGCCGGCCCGTCTCGTGCCGGCATCACTCATGAGACGTTGGCGCGTAAGGCGCTCTAAGAATGGGCGGAAGTACGTGGCGGGCATCGCTGTTTTGTGACCGAGATACGAGGGCAGCACAAAAGAAAGTCGTGACAACCCGAATAGTGATTAGTAGATAGCCATCTCATTCTCCTTATCTTGTCTCCCTTCAATTTGACTCAAGTGCCGCCATCATCGCGGCCGTGCAGCACATCCTGTACGGCTACCCTGCCAGGCGTGGACACGAATGCTGCAGCGGACACGCCGCCCTAGCGCCCGCCTATACTATGAACTCCTGTTTGCCGGCTTCATCCCACTCGATAGACGCTTCAGAAGCGAGCAGTGTCAGGAGGAACCCGACGCAGCTCAGGCCGGTCAGGACGAAAAACACAGCACGGAACGACTGCTCGTACGCGGCCAGGATATCGACCAGCTCGGCTGGCGAGAGGTCCAACCCGGTCAGTCGCGGTATCGCGCCCAAGGCCTGGTTATCCTGCAACAGAAGGCGAAGCGCGGGCGGCAGGGCGCCGAGGATAGCGACCGAGGTGCTGAACTGGTTGCCGAACGCGGCGACGGAAACGGCGAGCCCCACGGACGCGCCGAACAGCCGGAAAGAAACCAGGATGCCCACTGCGTGGCCGTGAGCGTCGGGCTCCGTGCTGGCCTGCGTCATGATCGGCAGGGCGGTGAACAAGGAGCCAAGCCCGACCGCCACCATGGCCTCGAAGCCGACTGTCTGGGCGAGGCTCGTGTGCGGCCCCCACAGCGTGCAGAGACCGAGGCCGAGGCTCGGAATCAGCCACGACAGCCTGACCGCCCAGACGTAGCGGCGCGTCCGCTCGATCACGACGGCCGCGATGCCCGTGGATGCCATCAGAAGCGTGTAGAAAGGAAGGAGGGACACGGACGACCGAAGAGGCGTCTCCAGCCTGACGGACTGGAAAAGCAGAGGCAGGTGGAAGATGAGCGTGTAGAAAACCATCCCGTGCACGAAGCTGAGAGCCAGCGCGCCGGCGGCCGTGCGGGCGCGGAAGAGGCGGTAGGGGAGGATGGGCTGGGCGGCTCTCAACTCGTGCCACGCGAACGCGCCCAAAACAGCGACGCCGACGACGAGCGGGAGCAGCGTCCTCCACGAATCACCCGGGTACATGGCGCCCGCACAGCTCAGGGGCAGCATCAAGGAGACGGCGCCGACGACGAGCAGAGCGAGGCCGCACCAGTCGAAACCTGCGAGCCGCGGCAGGAGATCGCCCTCGAGCGGCTTCAACGTGAGGCAGAAGACTGACAGCGGAAGGCAGAGAGCGACGAGGGGCAGATTCAGCCAGCCGATCCACCGCCAGGACGCAAACTCGCCGAGCAGGGCGCCCACGACGGGGCCGAGGACGCTCCCCAACGCGAACGGGATGGAGACGAGGCCGATGTAGAAGGCCCGTTCTCGCAGGGTGGTGATGTCGGCCACGAGGATCTCGTTCAGGACGTCGATGCCTCCGCACCCGGACCCCTGCAGCGCGCGAGCGAGGATCACGACCGGGAGAGACTGCGCGGTCGCGAAGACGACAGACCCGGCCGGGAAGAGGAAGAAGGCAACGTAGAGCGGTATCTTGCGGCCGATCACCTCCGAGAGACCCGTGTACACGGGCAGCACAACGGTGACGACCAGCAGAAACGAGGCATTCGCCCAGAAAGCCTCCAGGTACGTTTCGTCAAGCTCTTCTGCTATGATCTGGGAGCTGCGTCAGCCGAGGCAGCGGGCTGCTTGCGCCGCGGCCGGCGGGGCTGGTCACTCACCGGTATGACAACCGCCAGCGCCGTGGCGTCGATGGAGACGATCAAGACCATCAGCAGTATGGAAAAGAAAGCAAGATGGAACTTGAGAGGTTTTCGGAGCTTCTCCCGAGCGTCGAAGCCCGTCTTCGGGTCGTGACCACCCGGTGAGGAGGGGGTCTCCGGCGCAGCGTGGTTCGGCCCCGCCGTGCTGGTCGTCTTGGCCGCGTTGGCCATATCCACCGTACTGGCCATGCTGAGAGTGTTGAGACGCTGCCGTGACCGTGGCGCGGAAGCTTGGCGCGACAGCACACGCGGGTCGTATAGTGCAACGACACCTTGAGCCGGTGGTCGTTTCTGATTGCTCCGTGTGTGAACCCGTCGCGTATTACACGGCCGCTTTTTTGTCTGCTGCCGATGGAGCCAGTGGCGGGAGCCGTTTCGGGCCCTTCAAGATCGCCGCGTGCTCGACAGCCATGCCGCTGCCGCCATCCGTGGCCAGATTTGGCTACTCACCCATGACAAACACATCGCCGGGGGGGGGGGGGGGGGGTGAGTGGCGGTACGAACAGCATAGAGTCCCTACACGCCGGGAGCGGAAACCCCATGATATTATGCTTGCGCCTCCCGCTCCGGGCAGCACAGCTATCATGCCTGTCAGAGGGATTCGACCGGATCAATCACATCCCGCCACCACAGGGAACCGCCCGACTCATCTTCGAACCATTCTCTCCAGCAGCGATGTGTGGTTTCGTGGCAGTGTACACTCCCACCGGGGCGGTCGACCCGTCTTGGAGCCGACCTGCGTCTCCTACGTACGGTGAGAACGGCACAAAGGCCAATCATTTTCGTCTCGAACGCTCCGAACTACAACAGCAGCTAGCAAAGGCTCTTGAACTGATCCAGCATCGGGGCCCGGATGGCCGTGACGTGTGGGTCAACGCGGATGCCACAGTTGGCCTTGGACACTGCCGGCTTGCCATCAACGACACCTCGTCGTCCGGATCTCAGCCGCTGCACGACGCAGCGGAAAAGATCCACGCGGTGGTGATCGGAGAGATTTATGAGTACGACGAGCTTCGCCGGCACTGCGAGGACGCTGGGTACGAGTTTGGCGGCCGCAGCGACAGTGAGCTTGTCCTGGCCCTCTACGTCGTCCACGGCGCGCCGGGGCTCTTCCGACATCTGTGCGGGGAGTTCTCCTTCGTGATCGTCGATGCCAGGGGCGTTATGGAGAAGATCATTGCCGCGAGGGACAGGTTCGGCATCAAGCCGCTCTCCTGGACTACGCAGCAAGGGCGGATCCTGTTCGCGGCCGAAGCGAAGGCGTTCCTCGCCTTGGGCTGGGTCCCGGAGTGGGACGTCGACAGCATAGCTACGTCTGGCTGGCTGGCAGACGACAGGACCATGTTTCAGGGCGTGCAGAAGCTTGCACCAGGCCACTGGATGGAGATCGGGCCGGGATCCGCGAGGGCGGACCTGCGCACCAAGCCGTACTGGGACCAGCAGTATGCCACCAACTCGGCAACGGACCGCCAAGGGAAGGGCAACGAGGTGCCTGTCGCTAGGATGATTGAGGATGTCCGTGAAAAGCTGGTCGACGCCGTACGCGTCCGCCTGCGGGCAGACGTCCCCATGGGTCTCTACCTCTCCGGGGGCATCGACTCCTCTGCCGTCGCCGGCATAGTGGCGCATCTCGTGAGTCGCGAGAACGTGAAATTGGGCGGCGGCGGCGCGGAGGTTGTCGGCCGGCCGCCCAGAATCAAGTGCTTCACTGTCGGCTATACCGATGCCACGTATGATGAATCAGGTGAGCGGCGGCCGTCGCGCCCTGCCCAAATGTACACGTGCTAACCTACGGACCCCCTGCTCCGCCAGACGTCGCGGCGAGCACGGTGAATTGGCTCAGCGAGAGGTTCGGACTGCAGGTCGAGTGTCACAGGCTGGAGATGGATGAGCAGAGGCTTGCCGACAACTTCGAGGACTCGATATACCACACCGAGCACCACATTTTCGACCTGAACACTACGGCCAAATCCGTGCTGTCGAGCCTGCCACGCAAATACGGGATCAAGTCTGTGCTGTCCGGGGAAGGATCCGACGAGCACTTTGCGGGGTACTCGTACTTTACCGCCGATTTCCTGCAAGAGGCGGACCGCAGCGTGGCCGATCCCGCCTTGGCCGATTCCGTCCTGGCCGACGAGGACCGGCTGGCGCTGCAGTCACGCGTGATCTCTGAAATGACGGACATGGTCAGACCCCACGGCCTGGCGATGGGCGCGCAGCCGGAATCGGAACTGAAGAGGGGCATGACTCTTCCCGCGGTGCTCTCCCTGTTCCCGCAGGGCCGAATCTTTGCCGACTGGGTGCTCGCCGACCGGGAATCCGTGCCGGGCTCGAGGCTCCGGTCCTTCTTTGCCGGCAAGGACGCGATGGAGAGCTGGCAGCCGCTGCACAAGTCGCTGTACATGTGGGCGAAGACGCTGCTGCCCAACACCATCCTGACCGGGCTCGGGGACCGGTCTGAGATGAGGAACAGCGTCGAGGGGCGGCCGCCCTTTCTCGACCACCGCCTCGCGGAGCATGTCAACGCGCTGCCGCCCGGCGTGAAGATGCGATACTCGCCAGACGAGAGCCGGGGCCGCTCGCGGGGCAACGCAGATGATTACTGGTGGAAGAGCTCGGGCTCTGGTCTTCGATCGGTCACCGAAAAATGGATTCTGCGGGAGGCGGTGCGACCGTTCGTGTCGGACGACATGTACAGACGCAGAAAGGTCATGTTTCTCGCGCCGATCCGATGGGCTAAGGGTGGTCCGCTTCATCTCATGTTCCGGCGGATTCTGACTGGAGAGTCGATCCGAGAGCTGGGGTTCGTCCGTTGGCCGTTCGTGCGGGACGCTCTGGAGCGCGGCTTCGGCGAGGCGGCGGATGGTGCTTGCTTCAGGGCCGTCATCTACGCTGCTAGCTTGACCATCTCTTCCCGGTTCAAGAAAGCGCTGCAGCAGTCGCGGGCCGCGGAAGCCCGAGTCGACGTCTCGCATAGCTGAATGTGCACTACGGTGGGGACAAAGGCAGAGAGGAGCCAGAGGCTCGACGTAGTTAAATTGTAGGTTGAATGCTATTCATCTATCTACTCACTTCCTTCACTGCCCGTGATTAGATGACTCTCCCTCAATGCAACCCGTGACAGCCTCGCGAGCGACGGTACGAGACAGCCTTGGCCGAGCGTCAAACTACGGTGGCCAGAACTCGAAACGCGGACGATCGAGTCACTGCTGCCGGATCTTCACCGGACAGCGGCTCCCCTCAGGCTACGAACGGTACACGCCGCGCCCTTGTCCGTGACCAACTTGCCGGGTCGGCCGTCGAGACGCGCGAGGCGAGGCGAGAATTCTATCTCGAGATCATCCGTCGTCCTGAAACCGGGCTGCACGGACTTCCAGACCCTTTTCTGCGTGCTGATTTGCTCCCTAGGTGTGCCCTCCCAGTTTTGGAAGAAGACACGGTCACCGGCTTTCGAGTCCGCGGGAGGATCGACCATCTCCACGACGCACCGGCGGTGCCCCTCATCCTCCGCGTCGGAGACGGCAGCGAAGAACATGGCGGTGGACACGATACCGCACATGCCCACATGCTTGACGTTCCCCACGACGACAACCTTGCGATCCTGTAGCTCCTCCAGAGGTACCAGCCCGTTCAGCCCAGAGCACACGGTTCGGCACGTCTGCCCTCCGTATTGGAAGGTGCCCCTGTCACCCGGAATGTCACCAGCGGCCACCGCCGAGACGTAGAGCTTGCGGGCGCTCGGATGCTTCGTGATGCTGAGAACACGTCCGACGCGCAAGTCCAAGTAGGCTGGCGTGCGCGAGGTCCTCGTCTCTGCTTTCTTGTCGCCTGGGGGTGCTGGGTCGTGGGTGCGTCGTTCGCCCGAGGGCACCTGCGGATTCGATGGAGGCATTGGCTTGGCCGATTGATTGCTGGCCTCGGACGACGACGGGCTGTCGGTGTTGAGCTCGAATGACAATCGGCCTACGCCTGCACCCGAAACCAGAAATTTGTAATCTGAAGACTTTGTCAATGGCATCTCTTCCAGGGAAAAATCGCGACCATGGCCTCTTGCCGTCATGGCCCGTTTCCGCTAAAACGGAACTGGAGCGGCCCTTTCCCTTGTCTCCGAGGGCCAATTTTGACTTCAGGTACGGTTTAGCAGGCGCGATACGATTATGAGCGCATTCGGCAAGGGTCGTCGGTTGTGGCTCCTGTACATGACCCGCCATGGTTCGGTGGCTATGCATACTATTCATCGGATATCATTAGGTACGCTGGGTCAACATCGCACAGACACTATGACCGTTGCTCTTGGGATTCCAGAGAGAATCGCCGCGGGAGCTGCAGCACGACCTCGTCGGCCAGGACCTCTCCAACACGCCTGTGGAGCGCTAGCTATATGTGCAGAACCTGATTGTTCCCAACTGACTCCTCCTCTCACGCACCCATCCTCGAATGCATTGCTTTTACAGTGGGCGAAGCGGCCAAGAGCACCGGTGGCGACAGTGCTGAGATGGCAGCTGAAAGTGGTGGCTAGAGTGGTGGCTTCGGCGCCACCCAGAGCGTTGGCTACAGAGCACACCAGAGAGCGCGAACCCCGGTCGCTTGCAGCCGGCTCCTGCTCAAAAACCTCCCTCGTCGACACGACTAGTAGGCATGGAAGGCGCATTCCAGTAGTAGAAGCGCCCGCTGTAACCCACTGCCGGGGCGCTGCAACAATGCACGGTGGCTCGCTCATGGTGTGCTGGGCTGTCTTCAGCGCGTCGAGCCGAACTGACAACCATCACGGTCATTTAGTTGTCAGACGGGCGCGGTGTCTTTTTTCGAGGAGGTCTTCCGCTCGGCCTTTTGTCCGTTGTGCACCGCTTCCACGCTCTTGGCCGTGGATATAGCCGGCGGGCACAGCTGGTGGGCAAGAGTTGGCGAACTACGCCTGCGCTCCCGGAGAGCGCCATCACGTCTATCAGGCTGCAGGGGCTCGCTGACGAAAGGGGCAAGAGTCGGTCCGTGCGCAGCCACGTACGCCACTTGCACCACCCTGTCCGGATGTGGAAAATGTTGTCAACTCCGCCTCCAGCTTCGTCTTCTGCAACAGTTACTGCATGACATATCGCAACATTTGCAGCTGCATAGACCGGTTCATCCCCTTCGCCATCGCCACTGTATCGTGACGCGCCGCCCACAACTCAGCTCGCAGTGTCAACAAGCCGTAAAGTGCTCGTCATGTTTTCTCGCCGCGGCCGAAAGCTCCGCTTACTAGCTCGGCAGACTCGAGTCCGAGATTACCTTTTTAGTTTGTTTTTTTTCGTTATGCGGAAACGCCCATCCTGGCAGCAACTTTATGGGTCGACTGCACTGGCGCCGGCCCTACCATTTCAAGCCAGCCACTTTGGTAAAGAAGTGGATCTGTCACCCGCAGAGCCACAAGCGGTGCGGACGGCTCGCGGGAGAGAGATCGTAGATTTCCCGACCCTGCAGCGGCTGCGTAACCGTCATGCTGCTGCCGTGCCTTATGTTCTGGGCAGCCAGCGGCTGCGATATAAGCGTAAGGCTGTACGAAGCGTAGACATTGTCTGCAGCCTGCTCTCCAAAGTTGCACGTTTGCTCTGTGTCACAAGGAACCGGTGCGCTGCAGCCTCTGTACGCCTCTATCCTGCGATTCGCTAACCAGATACTCGGTAACCAGTGAGAGGCGTTGATGAAGCGCGCTCCTGCGCGAGAGTGGGTGAGACGGAAATTGCGCCTCGCCGAGTCCCTACTAAGTAGAGTGGGCAGCTAGAGTAGCGCGCCCCCCCACAACCCCCATTTCTTTTCTTCTCTGGACGCATTGAGCTTCGGAGCGAATCGGTTTACGCTGCGGAAGAAAGCCGTGAGGTGCTATTGCCTACGCTCGAGACACGTTACAGGATCGCGCTATGGGCTGGCCGCTCGTAGTAAGAACGGTGAAGAAGTCCGTTGTGTTAGGCCACTCGCGGCGTGGGCTACTTAGTTGTTCGTCACCTGCTCCTTGGAGGCGGTTACGATGGGCTGAAGTGCGGGCCCACCTCGGCCTGTTAGCTGCAGTCTAGCGCTGGCTTCCTTGACCCCGACGCAGGCATCGAGGACGAATTGGCGGGTGGATGGCGTGCTGGCTCGCCAACCTCGAGCGCACCGGCCGCAGTTGGCCGGACGCAGCCGAAGCGAGCCCGCTGCCAGGCTCTGGAGGTCTCAGCAGCCCTCGCGAAAACCGGTGCGTACGGACCACAAAATGAGAGATGAACTCCGCGACAATCCAGCGCTCACACCCTACTTCCATTCTGGGCGCGCGGCGCCGCCGCCCACAGAGTTCAGTGAAGGCCTCATTGCAAAACTGTCCACCGGGGGTATATATTCTACCGAGACTATGTAGTGTGGTGCCAGGTAGGTACAGACAGGGGTGCTCGGTGCTCGGTCCGACTGTTGTGCTTCATCCCAGCAGGACGTATGGGTCTCTCGTAGCGGTTTTGGCGCCCCATGGTGGACGCGGCGCCCAGTGCCAGGAAGACGTTGCCCTTGATGTGGCGACTGGAGAGGTCTGCGCAAACGAGGCTGCAGGGGTAGCGGCACGAAGCGTCTGCCACAGCGTGCGGCCGCAAACTGGTGGCCCTGTCGCTCGGCATCGAATACTTGTCACATGACAACAAGCTCTTCACAAGACTGCAGCAGGGATGATGCACTTACATGTCGGCAAGTCTACGAGCCTTTACAAGCTTTTTCACCGCAATGATCTGTGACAGGCTGCAGGCGGCGAAAGGGGCGCAACGCCGACTCCAACCCCGTTCCGAAGAGGAAAAAAAAAACAAACCCCAAACAGCACAATTTTGCGTGCCGCTGCAGGGGTCAGCCGTTCCTGACGGGCAAGTGTTTGTTAATCGATTGCAAATGACTTACTCTGCACCATGCGCGGGATTAAGCTACCAGTGACTTGCAAGTGCTTGTCAATCAATTGCAGACGACTTACTCTCCACGCGTTGCGAGGACTAAGCTGCAACTCACTGGTAAATGGTTGCCAATTGATTGCAAATGGCTTGCTCTGAGCCACGCGTTCTTGAGGGGGGGGGGGGGTAAGCCGTGATGGCAACTGCTTGTCAATTAATTGCAAATAACTTCCTCTGCACCATGCGTTGCGGAGGGAAGCCGTAACTGACTGGCAAGTGATAGTCAATCGAGCCGCCACTGATTGCCAAGTGCTTGTCAATCGATTGCAAATGACTTACTCTGCACCACCGTTCTGGGAGCTAAGCCATAACCGACTGACAAGTGCTTGTCAATTGATTGCAAACGACGTATCCTGCACCACGTATCCTGCACCACGCGTTGCGGGGGGAAGCCGTAATTGACTGGCAAGTGCTTATCAATTGACCGACTGGTTAAGTGCTTGTCAATTAACGGACAAGCGCTTGTCAATGAATTGCAAATGATTGCTCTACACCACGGTTGCGGGGTGGTAAGCCGTAACTGACTGACAAGCGCTTGCCAATGAATTGCAAATGATTGTTCTGCACCACCCGTTGCAGGATTTAGCTGCAAGTCACTGGTAAATGGTTGTCAATTGATTGCAAATGGCTTGCTTTGCACCAAATGAACAGCTCTGCACCACGGTTGCGGGGGCCAAGTGGTGACTGACTGAGAAGTGCTTGTCATTCGATTGTAAATGACTTGCTCTGTATAGATGACTTGCGCGTTGCGGGGGCCAAGCTACAAATGACTTGACCAGTGCTTGTCAATCGATCGCTAATGACTTGCTCTGGCCCACTCGTTGGGGGTGGGGGCGGCTAAGCCGTAACTGGATGGCAAGCGTTTGTCAATCGATTGCAAATGACTTACTCTGCACCACGCGTTGTGGTTTATCAATCGAGCTGCAATTGATTGACAAGTGCTTGTCGATCGATTGCAGACTACTTACTCTCCACGCGTTGCGGGGACTAAGCTGCAAC
>NW_007930892.1:13501-19609 GCF_000280675.1 Beauveria bassiana ARSEF 2860
TGCAAATGGCTTGCTCTGCACCAAATGCATCCCGGTCGCCGGGGCCAAGTGATAACTGACTTACAAGTGCTTGTCAAATTGATTGCAAACGACTTAGTCTGTACCATGCGCTGCGGGGGCTAAGCCGTAACTGATTGACAAGTGCTTGTCAATCAATCGCGAACGACTTGCCATTACTGTCCAGTAAACGTCGCCAGTGTCCACTACTAGGATCGGTATCAGTCGCGGCTTTCTGCGCCCACGGTCTCAGCCCCGCCTACTACACTTTCGACTGCCCAACACCCCCTCTGGTGTGCGCGCTGGCGTGCGCTGCGAACGCCTGCCCCTGTCCTGGCATGAGCAGCAACTTTTCGCTGCCCATCACCCCCTGGCGTGCGTTGCGACAAGAAACAGAAAGAATCAGTTCGCAAACTAAATCCTTCTATGCAGGCAAAGACTTTGCGGCTAGGCCAACTCGGTGATGTCCGCGCGCTTTCCCTGTATGAGGATCCATCCACGGGTTCCTGGCGCCTTGGCGCGCATTGCCCAGCTGGCATGAGTTTTCCAGATCTGAATGCACTCGTATATTCCGCGCCAAATGCTCGCACATATCACTAATCAAGACCTAGCTCAAATCGCGCAAGGCGACGGACATCGGGCTGCCTATTCGAGCTAAGCTTTAGGCAGCACAGCAAGACTCTTTGGTCCCAGGAAATATGTAGAACGATAGACAGGCGACCTCGTACTTTAGTACAAAGCGCACAAATTGCCTACGTCCAACGGCAGGATTTCTACGAAAGCATGTTTTCGTGATCAGTGCAAAGAATTCAGTTCAATGGTCTATCATCACAACCTTTAGTCGTCGTTGAACTTGTCGTACACTTGTGAGCAAAACTGCGCTCAATTTTGAATCCCGCGTGTGTCCGAATTCGCTTATAGACGACCTTTCGAGGCTTTCCACCACAGTACCCGTGTTCATTTATGATTTATTGCGCCCGTTGGCCGCCGGCTAATAGGGCTCACTGACTATGCCTAAATATGTTCTTTTCGCTTCTATTCTGGCAATCCTCTTGGTCCACTTGCTTTGGCTTTCTACCCCTACCCAGCCGCATTCGCTTTGTTGATTATCGATAACTATTTTCCATGTTCGGAGGCCTACCTACGGCGACCGAGGCATCGCTAGTCAACCTCATCGTGGCTGCGGTTTCATGGTACGTTGGAACCCTACCGTGACTATTTGCTTGTCAATCGTCGAAACGTCCTATGGCAATTGTAAATTGTACCATCGCTCGAACTACTCTTAGACTTGAGTCCCAATTTAGTCCGTCTGTTGTGGATTTGCCTCGCAATCGAAAGGACAAGTCATCCCATTTTGCGCTTGCGTCTTCGCGAAATCCACCTCGCACTCTGAATATCAGTATGTTTCCTTTCTTTTTGCAAAAAGAGATTGCTGAGGTCGACGAACATCAATCTACGTGTCATGATACCTCTTTGGTCGCCACCTTCCTTCCTTCGTACGCAATAATTACATGAAAACCTGGTCCTACTGTAGAATGTAGTCGAAACCCATAATGTTGTCCGGGCGAGGCGAGGGATGCTCTACGCCGAACTTGGCATGAGAAGCTCCGCCCGAAGCTGATCTCCGCTGTACCAATGTCCCCTGCGAGGGACGTCCTTTCGGAGCATATTGTGACACCTACCGCCCATGCGCCTCGAGCCATAGCGATGTGCCTGTACCACACCCTGACGTGTGCTGCGAACGACCTGGTACAGGACCCCTAGTGTGGTAGGTATTCCGCTCCCCACCAACCCGTAATACTTCGTGCCTCGTGCTGGGCTTGCATCAGTAGCGGCTTTCCGCTGCGCGTACCAACGCCGGCTGCTTTAAAAGAGAAGGAATTTTTTTTTTTGGCTTTGCATGTTGCCAACCCCTGCTGCGATTCCACTCTTAGCATGAGTAGCGGCTTTCTCACCCGCACCAACTCATACAATACTACGTCGTTTAGGTGTGTCTGGTGCTGGATGGGCATGCGCAGCAGCTTTCTGCCATCAGCTTCTGGCACATGCATCGAACGCTGGCTACCAGGGTACGGTGCCGGACCGGCATCAGCGGCGCCTTCTGCCGCGCAAAATGCGAACGCCGACTACTCAATTCGACCGTGGGCCTGGGCAGTGGCTTCCCGCCCCATTGACGCCTGGCTCAAAGCTGCCCATGGAACGCAGCCACTCGCCTCGCGTGTCCAGATCTTCATTGACTCGTCCTTTGCACAAAACTTTGTGTGTTCAACATCTCAATCATCTTATCAGTTAGCTACTGGTCCTCAGCATGTTCACACTGGCAGATGAGCCGAAGCCGCTGTCGCCACGGAGAAGGCAAGCTCCCGTGGCTGTGATGCACGAAGCGTACGCTAACCGCTGTTGCCTGCCTGCCCAACACCGCTTACCTCTCAAAGTGATGCGCCAGCCAACCACGATCCCAGCACAATAAGGAAACGAACACTGTCGATTGACGCAAGATCGTCAAGACATTCTGCGGCAGCATCGCCTATCAGATCAGCAGTGTCGAACGAACTAGAATATTCGAGCGTCCCAACTCTGCCAAGCGACGCTAACACGCTTGTTTGTCGAAGCCAGCAAAAAATGTCGCCTAGCGAGCAGTCACGAGCAGGCAAATCTGTTTTTAGACGGACATTTTACTTCGATGACCGGCAATGGGAGTGCAGAGGCTACAGGTGGCTGAAACAGGGCATCCTTTCCTTGCAGCTAATGCCTGTTGTATTGAACGAATTGAGTCGGTCTGCGAGAGACACGCAATTGGACAACCAGAAAGTCTCGCCGACCTGGTGAAGGAGTACTCCGGCAGGCAAACACGACACGAAGCGAACCGTCTCGCCAAGGACGCTGCAAAACGCCGAGCGAGGGGCGCCAGGCGGCCACAACCCCCACAAGGTCCGAAATGCCTACAACGTGCACATCGCCTACAAGTCAGGGGCGGTAACGGATCCTCGGCAACGCGGCGAATCTGACCTGCGTCATGTCGCTACTGCCGCAGTAGTCGGCCAGACCTGTTGGAATCAGTATGGGCTTGGTGAGCGCTGCCAGCCTCCAAAGTCCAGCTCTGCTTTTCGCACACGCGCAAGCCGACAGGTGTCAAGGCCATCTTCGTATGGTGCTCCGTGGGAGCTCATAAAGCCACGAGTCCGTACGAGCACACCGATTCCTTATGTAATCGGCTTCCTCCAAGAGCGTGTATCTATTCAACAACTCGGTACAAATCTCTCCTACGTCACCCAGCATTTCTTCCATGACAGTATGATTATGTTGGATGAAAGTGAGTATCTCGATTGTGAGTGTGCAGCGCTGCAAATAATTCTTCGAAAGCCGTCGGACTATCAATGTACCCTCTTCTCTTCCCATCAAAACGAAGGCATAAGCCTCCTCCTGAAAATTAAAAACGTTAACAAGCGATCTTGCCATTTTTTAATCCTTGGTTGTAACTTCGAGAAGAGGTAGAATACACTTGAGCAGCGACGGCGCGGTCAAAGGTAGTTATTAAAAATGGATCATTTCTGGATGGCCCACGAGGTTGATTAGTGTAGTGAATTCGAGCCTTGCTTGTACACGTGCCCGCACCCACTGGCAAAGTGGGTGCGGGCACGTGTAGCTTCTTCTTCGTTGACTGTTTTGTCGTACCCTCCTCGTTATCGGTGTCCTCCCGTACACTGTGTATGAAAGAATATAGGCGTTAGCTAGAGGCCTGGGGCGCTGTATTTTAGTGGAGCGTGGTCGCTGAAAGACTGTTGGCTTACGGACACCGAGAATGCTTCGCACCGTATTTATAATAAATCGAAGGAATGAACGAAACGGAGGGGCTCATATCCGCTTGAATTTCTGTAGAAAGGGAAAATAACCCAGAACTGACTACTTTAGAACCGCAGTTTCGTTGCTCGTCTGAGGCAAAAACTGTCTCTGTTGCTGTCCTGCGTCCAGAGTTCACGACTCTGGTTATAGGACGGGAGGCATGACATGGCCATGGATTCAAAGTTGGCAGCTGTAGTTCTGTGGGTTTCAGTAATCGGCTGAAACGGTTCAGATTTACATAAGTTCAGAGCTTCGAAACATATGTTGGCAGCTTCTGCAATTCTGCCTTGCGCCACGAGTCAGAGTCCAAGCATTTCTGCGGTGGCTCGGGTTGCAATATGGTTGTGGCCCACAACCTGTCTAAGGCCAACGAGTGCCTGGCAGTAGGCGACCTCGGCTAGATCTGGTCGTTCTCGGGCATGGAGAGCGGTTGCCATGTTGTAAAGAGCAATCAGAGCCAAGGGAGACTGTTGACCTCCTTGCTTCCTGAAACCTGCTAGAGCCGCTGCAAACTCTTCCTCCGCTTTGCCAAAGTGGCCAGCCAGGGTATGGACTGTACCTAAGCAGTTGAGCACCGAAAATCTGAATTCGCTTTCGAACATCTCGCATTCGCTGAGAAGCAACTCGCACGCCGCTTGCGCCTCTTGAAACTTGCCTCCGTCTCTGAAGAGGACGGCAAGCTCGACTCTTCTCCGAAGCGTCTCCTCAGAGTGTTGGCCATACAAACACTCGCAACCTCTCAGGGCGGAGCGGAGGGCGAACTCGGCATCCGTAAATTTTCTTGTTGCTGCGTGCATGAGTGTAAGCTGGTCGAAAGCGTGGATGGTGTCCGGGTGATCCAACCCAAATGCTTGTTGGAGGCCAGAGGATCCCCACTGGAGCATCTGGGCTGCATCTTCGAGCCTCCCCTGCGCACGCAGGGCAGGTGCTAGATTGAGAACAACGGCACTGACATTAGGATGAAAATTGTTCTGGTATGTATATGTATACAAATACCCTTTCAATACGGCGTGGTGCATATCTTCTGCGTCTTTCCACCGTCCTCGCTGCATGTACACAATGCCAAGTTTGTCCATCACATGGAGTAAAACAGCATTGTTCTTCTGCCTGCGACTGTCGAGGTCGAATACAGCCTCCTGGTAGACTTTCTCGGCCTCGGAGAAAGCGCCGCTTGCCCAAAGCGCATTCCCGGTCTCGTAGATCAAGAGAAGGGTTGCCTCATGAGACCGCCCCAGCCTGAGTATAAAATTCCGAATCACACGGTAGTATGTCGTTTTGGCTTCACATATGTTGCCGCGCCGTGTGACCATCAAAATATATTCCCGGAGAAGAGTCGCAGTCGTGTCCCAGTCGGTCAACGTCGCCGCGAAGTCCTGAAGCGCAATCTGATACACTTCCTCGGCCTGTTTATCTTTATTTTGTCCACTGAAGATTCGACCCAATTGGAGAGCTAGGGCTGCTGGTTAGGATCGGCCTCGGCGAAAGAAAGACGGAGCAATAGAGCCCATGTTAATAGTGTGGGAAAGCATGGAGGGAGCCTGAGACACTATGATTTCGATTTGACTTAGCCTCTTTCTTTATGATTGCGAAGCGTTCGAGAATGTCTGGAGACGAGGACACTGCAAGTTTCACGACACATTCCGTTCCGAGAATAATGTATTTAAGGTGGTGGTTCTTACAGCTTTTTGTCGTGCGTGTCGAGATCTTCTCCAGCTTCCGTCAACACATCGGCGTTGATGGTGGCGCGAGTTGCCCGTAAAGAGAAGCTAGAACTAAGGGGTTGTCAAAAACTAACTCGCCAATAGGACGCGTACACGTCCCTTTGCTGTCTTTTTTTCTTATTTTTTTCTTTTTTTTGTTATGGCGCTGTTATTTGGTGGCGTCATTAGCATCGCCAAACGCGAATCTTGGGACCCCGATAGAATGGTCAAATTTTCTTTCTGAAAAGATTTACCAATATAAACAATATATTGCCAATACAAAGAACTGCGTATTGTATTGTGACAATATGGCAGCTTGCGTATTATTGTCACAATATACAAAAGTGCATATTATATCGTATGTATTGCCGTATATTGTTTTACTGTCATATTATTTACCACACTGCAGGGCTTCGCAAGCAAAGTAGATAATACGAAAGCCATGAATAGTATATAAATGTTTAAATACTTGAACTCGAACATTCTTTTTGGGCTATGAAACCGCTCTGTGGAGTCGCTACCGCGCCACATCAATGGAGGTCCCGTCGAAGAGTAGTACACTAGAAGC
>NW_007930892.1:19709-32217 GCF_000280675.1 Beauveria bassiana ARSEF 2860
GAGCAATGATAAGGCAATGGAGGTAATTGGAGGCGAGCTTGGCTTCGTGGGGTCTACGAGGCGTGGTCGTTGCTTTGGCCACAGTTTGAATCTCTCCGCCAAGGCATTACTGTTCGGGCAAAACGTGGAAGCATTTGAAGAGCAGTTGTCAGGCGCAGCACCTTTGTCCGAGGCGGAGCACTTTCTGTGGCGTCGTAAAGGGCCTGTCGGGAAGCTACTTAACCTTGTAGTGGATGCAACAACAACAGAATCAATGATAGCTAACTGCCTCACATAACGTGACAGTTACATGCGGCCGGGCTCCCGTGGGGTCAAGGCAATCCACAACAAGGTCAAGTGGCATGGAGTGTTTGTAATGGACATCGATCTATGTGTGCGTCCATATGTGGCATTATGTGTAGTGACCTTGAAGCCCGGCGGCTAGTGAGTTGATTCAACTATCTAGTGAATATGTGGTTTACTATCAAGATGAAGAGGATAGAAAGCTGATCAACTATATGAGAACATAACAGCATTTTCATAGCTTCGAATCAATGGACAGTTCTGTAGAAGCTCGGCGGCGCAGCCACCGTTGAAGCCGCTTGTCCTTTTGCTGATTGAATGGACACTATCCAAATGTTTATTTGGCATTCATCGCGCTCATGGAATCATTCTTAGGACCTTGGCGACCGGGTATCTGAATACAGCAATCGTCAGCATACTAAGAGCTCCAAAGACGTCAACGTGCGGTATATGCCACGCATATAGGACATGAGACACTTACTTCCGCAGTCTGGATGGTGCCCTCCTCTAGAATCTTTTGAATGCACTTGTCCTGATTGTCTGTATCGAATTCGGAAGCCAATGTCGTTTTGGGAGCACCGTCAAAAGCGCCCTGAGCACCTTGTCTGTATTACACCTGTTAGCCGTAGCACTCTAGAAATGCAGTGCCTGAGACGGCTTAGCAGCAAGGAGCCAGGTCACAGCGAATGGCACCCCACAAACGCTGTAGCGCTAGCCAGGGCGAGCAGACTAAGGCGCTGGTGGCACAAATCAAGCCACAGATAAAGCGAGTTACAAGCCTAGTTAGGTGCGAGAGTATGGTAGTGCTTACTTGTGTGTCAAGAATATCTTGAACAAAGAAATGAACTCGGTGAGGGGAATGTTCTTATCTGTCTTCCATATCTTGTATCTCTTGACATTGTTAACAAAACCAGAAAGTCGTCGTGCTTGCCCTTTAGGTGGACCTTAGACTGAGTACCTTCTCCTCGAGTCATTCTGGGTATCTTTCGGACGTATCGTTGCTCGCGTTGCTTTTAGTGTTTGTCGCGCTGTTCTATGGTTGCAAAAGCCGGTTAGAAGTGTGTTGTTGTTTTGTTCTTTGGAGGGTGCATACTGCATAGGCCCAACCCCAGGAATTTTCTTGTACTTGATACATTAAATGGATTACTAACAGCGGCTCTTTAGAGGCTCTGCTTGCGACAGTTAACCCTAGTTAGCTCTACAACACGCTATCGTGACGTCAACGATAACGTCAGAAGTGCATACCTTACCGGCCTTCTCATGTGGCTCATCGCCTTCCGGATTCCCGAAAATCGACCCATGTCGAGACTGCTCGCTGCTTCCGCCTCTTGGCGGGCCAGTTCGCCACAAGTCGAGATATCCACTGTCAGAAGCCACAGAATATACACTGCAGGCTGCAACATTGTGGAGAACCAATCGGAGCGGGAGTCCATGGCTTCCGTACCAATTATATTTTGGCACTAGATGGCCCGTCGAGTATGAATCACCCGATCCCCGCTAGATACGCCCAGGCTATCAACATACTGCCCTACATGATGACATAACATGCACGACCACCATATTATAGTAACACAATACGAGGATCGGTATACCGGTCTTGCGACAATGTAATACAAGCATGCTTATATTGGCAGCATGTTTTTCAAACTGGGCCGGTCCACAGACGGGGTGCTGGGCTTTAGCCCCAATTGGGCAATGACACTATTTATATCGTTAGGTTTGAACAAAAGCTTCGGCAGTGAAGCATAATGTAGAGCATCATTCGCCACGACAAACGTCTCCATTGATGATAATTATACGCAAAGCACATCAGTGCGCCCCACCAAATCCCTTGGTATTGAAATCTTTCTTGCTTCATTCCCTGTCCAACCTCGCTGCCCTCAAATCAAATCACATCAACCACCAGGGGACGTGCGCACCGCCCCTACACGCAGACAGCCCGTCGCTACCCGCAACTACGCAGACCGACGAATTCTCCTCCGCCTCAAAGAGGATCCAGCTTCTTTGAGAAAAAAAGTCTCCAGATCCGACTGGCGCTCAAAGAAAAGCTGGCACTCGACACCCAGGACATCCAGGACATCAAACCCACTAACACAGGCCGGGCGCTTTCAGCGCGCAACAAAGAGATCCAGAAAAGGATCATCAAATCGCAAAGTGTATGGGGACAAAGTGTGGACCTAGATACAGCAGAAAAGCACGTAGCATGGCACACGTATCTGATCAAAGACTCAATCCTGGGGAAGAGGCGAGGCAATCCACTTCGACGCTAAAAAGACAGAAATCATGCACTTTTCCAAATGCAAGACAGATCACAGTCAATCTCCCGTCATCCACCACGGCGACAAAGAGATTCGGGCATCACAGTCTATGCGCTGGCTAGGCATCTGGCTCGACAAGAAACTCACCTTCAACCACCATACCGACGAGTGGACGCAGAAGGCTCGCAGGGTAATAAACCACCTCCGAGTCATGACAACACAGTGCGTGGCATGTCAGCAACTGCGGCCCGCCGAGTAGCTTGGGTTGTAGCTATGTCAAATTTTGTTTCACAGATTGGGGGCCTGGCTACCAGGCTTGGACACAGGCACTTTACGCCTCAAAAGAAACCACATCTCGAAGACAAACCTTGATAAGATACAACGCGTACTAAGCCTCGGGTGCAAGATAGTTCTGCCCATGTGGAAGACAAGACTATTAGAGTTTCTTTGGAGAGAAGCGGGCATCCCGCCAGTGAGCGTCCTCCTTCGACACATCCAGAAACGCGTAGCGATTCGCCACGCGACACTAGACAAAGCACATCCGATCAGTAAGCGGCTGCGACAGTCGCAAAGAGAAGTCGAACTGAACGAGAAACCACTTATCGCAGAACGAATGGCCCTCCGGCATTCAAGGAATCAAGGCTCCTGCGGACTGCATTTCGCACGTCCAAGGTCGAGCGACCAAGACTCATCCCACAGAGGTTTCTGACAGCATACAAGTAGAAGGACCCACGGAGATGCACACCAATGACAAGGCTGTAACATAATTCAAGCAGTGGCTCGCCGGTCAACCCGCGGGCTACGTAGTCTTCAGCGACGGCTCCAAGACAGACGCTGACAAGGCAGGATACGGCTTTGTCGTTTTCCACCATGGGCACTTTCTCCGGACTGGGGATACGGACAGCTGGGACGTCGAGAGGTATTCGACGTCGAAATACACGGCGCGCTTGCAGGATTGAAAGCGGCCATGCAACAGAACAGCCGCCTCGAACCGACCACAGTCTGCATGGACAACACGCCGTAATGAACTGCATCGGAGCGACAGCGGCAGACTCTTCGCAGGCCTGCTTCCAAGAATTTCAAATGATCGGGGACAAACACCCGCACCTGATCTCTGTCAAGTGGTCACCCGGGCACACCGGCATCTTCGGTAATGAGCTGGCCGACCGACTCGCAAGCATGGTGCTACGCTTCCCACGAACGAACATCTGCCATCTGTCTCGTACGGGAAAAGGCAGATGAAGATGCAAACAACGATGAATCACAGAGCCTGGTGGGCGGGCTGCTACTCCCGGCGAAGGAGCGGGTGCGCACTGGGATGCTGTCGCGGGTGATCACTCTCTGCGGGCCATGCAACAACGCGTTGTGGCTCACGGAGGTGTCGCGTCGCGGCGCATCGCCAGCGCTAGCGGCATTTGGCGGCGCAGGCGCCATGCCGTTGGGCGTACAGTTTAGGAATTTGCGCAAATTCATTATAATTTATTCCGCTATCTTTCTGGTCTAAAAACACAAGGTAGGGTGTACCTTGTGATGTAGATGAAAGATGAGAGGGGCAACGCCGCACGCAATGTCGCGCAACAACGAAACGCGGTAACGCGTACGCGTCGCGTCAGTGTAGAGACCACGTCCACCTCCACCATCAATTGTGGTATTCTTCCATACCATTGTACGTTCAGCGATATACATAGCATTCGAAATGAGCACAGTCACCAAAAGAAACCTGGACGCTCTTCAGTCCGAGCTGGAGGAGCACGGTGCGGTGCAAAAGTGCCACAAAACTGCGCACCAAAATGAAGATTTATCACTCGAGAGGGATGCACCCGCCGTCAAAAGAACTATCGATGTTTTTGCGGCCAAACCCGTCGACGGTCAGGAGCACCAGGAGACTGCCGATCAGGAGATCCCCTTAACTCCTCGCGCACAGATAGCTACGCCGACGGAACCGGTCGCCGACAACGAATTCGAAGACATACTCTCCCGCATCTCCTTCACCGACCTCAAATCTTGTTTTCGCGTTCTGCTCTCCGACCATGTCACAGCATCAACTGCGAAGCTCCAGTTGCAAGCCTACAACGAAAAGGCTTGGTTTACAGAGCGTGTGCGCTTGAAGGAAATGGCAGATCGTATCCGCACATCCGCAAAAACAGCGACGACGTCAGCTGAGCGCTACGCATGCACGACAAAAGCATTGTGCGACCTGGACATGTGGGGAAAAGCAATCAACCCATGCCTCCGACCCGCTTACGACATATGGAAAGCGAAAGCTGGTCCCCAGGCCAATGGACCGCAGACGGCATTCGATCTACTGATCGATATCGCCAACATGGCTGTCTTTACTGAGTGGCGTTCCGGCTGCGCTAGCGTTGTCGGTGATGAGGAGAGTAACGATTATACACATGAAGATATTGATAAGATGCTAGTGGGCATCCTGCAGGAGCTTGGGCAAGGGAAGGATATGGAGCACTGGGTTAAGACCGAGGAGAATGTGGCCCGGCTTGCCAGGATCAACGAGTTACGAGGGCGGATGCTCGGCGCGTGGGATACGCCGTTGAGTTATCGATATGAGTATGCTGCTCAACTCTTGTCGACAGGTAAGCTTTCAAGTAAGCCGGAGCCTTTGGATCTCAAATACTTGGGCCATCGGCCTATCCTGATAGGCCTGGAGTATAGACGTGGTGGCGGACGGAAACGTGGCGGACGCCGGTGATTGTTCAAGTAGAAATGGCTAGGATTGTTGCTGTTGACAGGGTGTTCTAACATTTCATAGACTATTGCACGGTTTAAACCCATATTTGCCCATATGTCCATGTATGAATGGGGCGAGTAGCCGGTGTGTTAGAAATGACGGTAGAAGGGGAAGAATCTACGTACTCGGCGCCATAGACACAGTCTGGTGAAGAACTAGGGCAGCCTAATGCATCAAGATATGGACGAGCAGGAGCATATTAACGACGCACCTCTCTCCATTAGAGAGTTGCAGAGACGGTAGCTTTCAAAGCAATAGGCAGCTTACAAAAGGCTAACGCTGGTGACTTCAAGCAATATAAGTAAGGCTTGCGAAATATACGTCGACGAACAGGATGCTGAATGGGAGCACTTGTTCCTGCGGACACAGAAATGAGCTTGCCATCCGCTCAGCTCCTGACAGTCAAGATGTATCTGAGTGGGTCTACAAGCTTATCATTGTTAACAAAAAAGCTTATCAATTAACTCAAGAAGCCAAGATACCGACAAGCAAGAAGGGTGCTGCACCTCTTCTCGATGGCGCAAGGGATCTACTACTCCTGAGCATCAAGATGGAGCTCCTCCTCGTACTCCTCTTCCCCATTGTCGATACCGGCTTCCTGGTACTGCTGGTACTCGGAGATCAGGTCGCTCATATTGGATTCAGCCTCAGTGAACTCCATCTCATCCATGCCCTCGCCAGTGTACCAGTGCAGAAACGCCTTGCGTCGGAACATGGCAGAGAACTGATCGCCGACGCGTTTGAACAGATCCTGAATGGTTGTGGAATTACCAATAAAGGTAGCGGACATCTTCAAACCGCGGGGGGGTACAGCGCAGAGCGCGGTCTGAATGTTGTTTGGTACCCACTCAACGAAGTAAGACGAGTTCTTAATTTGCACGTTACGCATCTGGTCCTCCACCTCCTTCATAGACACGTTCCCCCGGCTAGAGCCATGTAAGCGTTAGAGACGATACTAGTAAATGGAAAATCAAATAGGAAAGAGAAGCCTACAAAATAGCAGAGCAAGTCAAGTATCGGCCGTTGCGGAAGTCCGAAGCTGCCATCATGTTCTTCGGGTCGAATATTTGCTGGGTCAGCTCGGGAACGCTTACGGCGCGGAAAGAGTGAGCGCCGCGGCTAGTTAGCGGAGAGAAGCCGACCATGAAAAAATGCAGACGAGGAAATGGCACCATATTGACAGCCAGCTTACGGAGGTCCGAGTTCAGCTGGCCGGGAAAACGGAGGCAAGTAGTAACGCCGGACATGACGGCGGAGACGAGATGGTTCAAGTCACCGTAAGAGGGATTAGACAGTTTCAAGGTATGCCTACAGATATCGAACAAGGCTTGGTTGTCGATGCAGAAGGTCTCATCTGAGTTCTCAACCAGCTGATGGATGGATAGAGTGGCATTGTAAGGCTCGACAACAGTGTCGGAATTGCCGGGAGAGGGAACGACGGAGAAAGTGGCCATCATTCGGTCGGGGAATTCTTCGCGAATCTTGGAGATGAGCAAGGTGCCCATACCAGCACCGGTACCACCACCGAGTGAGTGGGTGATTTGGAAGCCTTGGAGGGAGTCGCTAGCCTCGGCCTCACGACGGACGACATCTAGGACTTGGTCAACGAGCTCAGCACCCTCAGTGTAGTGGCCCTTAGCCCAGTTGTTACCAGCACCAGACTGGCCAAAGACAAAGTTATCCGGCCGGAAGAGCTGACCGAAAGGTCCCGCACGAACGGCATCCATAGTACCAGGTTCAAGATCGACGAGGACAGCTCGAGGGACATACTTGTTGTCGGTAGCCTATTTACGATTAGTCGCCACGGAAGGTATTGTCGAGCAGTGATTTCAGCAACGAACTTCGTTAAAGTAGACGCTTATACGCTGGAGCTGAAGCTCGGAGCTGCCGTTGTAAACACCATTGCTATCGAGGCCGTGCTCGCCAGAAATGGTTTGCCAGAACGCGGTGCCAATTTGGTTGCCCTGCAAAACGTCGTAAGTAGTGAATCCAATTACCTCAGACTACAGACCGTACTTACGCATTGGCCGACCTGGACGTGAATCTACATGATAGGAAATTTACGTTAGCAGCGATTCAGTGACAGCTTATGAAAGCTTGTGATGTTTTGCGCCGGAAATTGGGACGGCATTGATAAGTTAGGCTCGATGGCATATAAACACGGTACATGGTACAGGCAGGCTTCGTTGAAGGCTAAGCAAGCTTTAGGTAGGAGCACTCACAATCTCGCGCATGTTAGGCGACCGAACTTTGCGGGATATTAGATGTATTGTAGGTGTGTAAAATTGCCAACGGCCCGAGAAAAGCTCTGGCTACAAGTTACAGATTCAATCGACACCCACACGAAAGCGTAACACCAATGAGCACCATGCGCTAGACAAGCACACCTCACAGGCCATCAAGTTTCGCCACCGCTAATATAAACCTGGCTTTCGACGCCACCAATGCTCACTTGCCAACCTAGGACTCTGCGGCAGTACACATGTCTGCATCGTTTTGCGATACTTGATCGTCCATGCCAAGCTCTTATGGCTAGAATTGCAAACTACTGTCCTCCATGAATCGCTGATTGCAGGGCTCGTCAAGTAGCCGTAGCGACAAGTCAAGTGCACGGTGACGGTGCTGCAGCTTGACGTGATTCAGTGACTTATGTGACTCTAGCTCGTGCATGGGGTGGGTTTGGGAGAAAAGTCGGGGGGGCATTTGCGAACTACCTATTCTCCCGTCTGATGAAGTGGGCCGATATCCGTGTGATGACGGCCAAAATCTCGATGGGACGCCCGCAAGCTAAGCCCACCGTGGCTAGCAGAGCTAGAGTTTTACATCAAGGAAAGCCAGTCTATATTCTGTACACGGTGAAATCAAGCAAGCTCTGACATGCCAAAGGTATATTCTGCAAAGTGGCAACTGATGCGGCATTGATATGTGTACCCTTCATGCCTGACATTCGTGCGGAAGGACTGGGCGTTTGAGATGATACTTTAGAGCTTGCTAGTGAGCTCGCACCTGGGATCCAGTCATTTCATCGAAATAGCGAGGTTTCTCACCTCAGTCGATTGCCCGAGGCACCACACAATCCTCGTCATATAATGACTGATTACGTTGTGCTGCCTCTAGGACCTTGCATCATCTACATGCTCTGCATATTGATTCATCGGGTAATGCCCGTAAGAATGTCTCGTTGGGCATTTGTTCGCTTCCTGCCGTGCCCAGATAGGCACTGGATACGCCTCGTGCTCCGCTAAAAGTCGTGAGCAGAGCTGGGGCTGACTCCCTGTCAACGTTGTCGTTGTAGGCGAGGATGATCATGCTATTCTAATCCCTCCGAACGCTCAGAACTTACAGCGCGTCTGATAGCGGAGTCAAGCGCAGGCGGACAGCCAGTCTGACGGCGCGGCTCGCCAAGCCGCGCCCCAAGTAAGCAACGGCATCGTCTTGAGCAAGGCCACGGAGTACATCCACCAGCTGGAGCAAGCCAAACGTACCATGGCGAGTGAGCACCAGCAGCTCGTAGAGCGCCTGCAGCTGCTTGAGGCAATTCTCCAGAACAGCGGGGTACCCAATCATAGGCACCACCATGTTTGATCCTCCTGGTTATAGCTGAGTTGACGGGTTTCGGTGCTGCAACTCGGTCTTGAACGTGGAGAGGGCATTTCCGTCATCCGATCGCCCTTCTGAAGTTTGTTGCCGGTTCTAGTCTGGCGTCGTCTATCGTGGGCAGGCCGATGCAGGACACTTGCGGTGCGGGCAGGATCGTTAGACAATGGTTTCCTTTCCTCCCTTGAAACATTACGATCGTTGGTGATCGATCGACCGAAAGCATGTTCCTGGCTCCAAAGAGGTTGTGCATCACGGAAACTTTGGTTGAACCTTCCTAAGATGAAATTGGAACGAAGACAAACCCCACGGCGTGGTCACGCAAATTGTCCCCGAAATCTACTGTAGAAGCTGTCTGTTACAGACATATTCTTGTGTCAAGCCGCAACGGCGTACATGAAGCGATGCCATTAAAACTGAACGTGAAGTTGGAATTCTAATCAAGATCCGAAGACGTGATCTCTGACAATTTTTCACAAGTTCTAGAATAAAGCCATAGGACGAACCCATCAGCGGCCGGCTTGACCTCTGTAAAGGATGACGATTAGTGGATAGGAAGCTGCATAAATTACTACTTCGCGACCTAGGCACAGGATGAACAGCAGTGACTAGCTGAGCCATGTGATAGATATAGTCAGAAAAGCTATCGAAACTACGATACCAGCCCTGCCCTGTCAACGTCCAGCTCTTTACTCAGGCACGGCAAGGTGTGCCTGCGGTGGACCCGTCAACCCGCCCAGTACGATTTGATCCCAGTACGATTTGATTGGACTGCTAGCGACGTAGAAGAAGCCAACGATGGTGATTTAGCGTGGGGACGACCACATTGACAACTACTCTACCAGCTGAAGTCGGCGGCCCGATCTTAGGAGGAGCCGAGGCTTAGTAGATGGCGAAACCACGGGCGGAGGCGACTAAACTTTAAATACCTGTCTTTCTATCCTCTTTAACATAGGCACCATGCTTGCATGCTTCCGACTGCGCAAGCTGACGAGGTGGTTAGATACCCTCCACCTAACCAGTTAGGTTGCTGAACGCCACCAACCGAGGTAGCCTTATCCTTTTGATGTCTAGCCTTGTGAACCCCGCACCAGCACCATTTTCCCAGTTGCGCGGAGATGTCTACAGTCCATGCATCTGAAGAGCGGTGCCTCACCGAATTTCCGGCTGAGATTCTCCTGCAGATAGGAAACTGCTTGAATGACAAAGATGGCAGCTCCTTCTTGCGAGTGTGCCGTCGTTTTCTCAATCTCTTGATCTACGACTACCACCGAAACGATGACTATGGTTGAACGCTTCTGATCACGGCGGCCGTTCTGGGACATGTGATGCTTCTAGCGGGCATCGATACGGGCCACAAGGACACTTTTGGCAAGACGGCACTGTTATGCGTGTGCTCAAGTAGATCTGTAAATCGGGGACCAATAAGAATAGATCTGTCATCGGGATGGGCTTTGAAAACTGAAGCGGAGTGCAAATTTTCCCGAATATGAGCTGACAGTCCGCTGCACAGCAGGAAATCAGTACAGCAAGTCATCGCAACGTGAAAGCAGTTTAGGGCACATGCATGAACTCCCTGATTTGCCCAATTTCAAGCCTGGATCTGAAGTCTCCTTGTGGTCTATCGTCTTCAAAAGCAACTACTCGTCAATGCACAAGGTGATACAGGAGATACTGGAACTTTGTCCTTCTTCGGCTGCACCCTGATGCATGGCGGTGGCATCTTGTTGGCAAGGTGGCAGAGATCATTTACAGGCTGTTAATTCAAGAGGACGAAGTGGTGGTGTCAGCCTGCACACCACGCAGCCCTTTAAATATTGGATTATAACTGACAGACCGAACACAAGATGAGGCATACAACTCGCTGAGTTGGCAGAACAACAAGGACTTTGGTTCCAACGAAGTAGACACAGGTACATACACGCCGTCAGCTTCTGGCCTATTCCTGGCCCGAAGGTCTCATAAAACTAATTCGTACACTTTTTTACTGCATCCCGATTCTGGGTCTGAGCTTGAGCTACCTGCTCGTGAAGATTACTCTCGTTCTTCACGCCGGTCGATTGTTGCCGGTCGCACACACTCATGTCGCCACGTGCATCCGAGACGTTGCTGGAAGCAGGCACAGCTGATGATGGATGGGAGATGGTCCTGGGAAGCGGATGCTCCGTCCCTGTCTTCACCTCACCAATGTTCGTGGGCTTATGGGCATGCGAAAGAGCATAATCGCCAGAATCGAAATATGTCCTTTCCTACTCAAGTTATCAAGTCGGCCAGGGAGTCGTAAAACAGAAGGGATTTCTTGAAACTGCTAACCTGTAGCTGCCCTCTGAGTAGTGTGCTTCTGGGGAGCTTGTCCCCGTATAAAGCGCGAAGACGCGATTCTTTCTTAGCCTGCGAGTTGGCGCTCTGAATTCCCGCCATACTTATGCATACGGGAGGCCCATAGTCTTGATACAGCACCCTTTAGTTTTCTTTTATAGCGCAGACAGTATCCCGTCCCTTCGGTTGACTGTGACTGGCACTGTTATTTGCACTGTGCGCGCAGTATCATGGTGGGTGCTCGGCAGCTGTAGGTATCGGCCGGCAGATCGTATCCTAGCTACGTCACTGGTAGACCCCCGCCCACTGTAGCTTATAAACAGGTTGACAGACACAGGAATGCCCATACAACGCGACAGAGCTCAATCCCAGAACTACTCGCACTCACCAACAAACGTCAAAATAAACCTTTTACAAAAATGGACGACCTATAATGGACCTGGCCCGCCTGGAAGTTCGGGTTACAGATTGACGACCAATTCAAAGAACTCCAAGAACTCTACAACACCTTTCCATCAGCAATTCAGAATCCACAGGCGTTACACCTCGACCTTTTGGAAATCGCCACCAAGGCAACAACCAAGGAGGAGCTTTACAAAGAGCTAGCTATTCGAAGGCAAACACGCTTTTTCGAGCTCAATCACAGCCTCGAATTACTGAGTTGTGAGATCGTGGCCAACCCAGCCTTACTCGCCGTTTCGCAGTGGCATCACGCTGTGCAGATCTTTCGCACAGGATCGCTAGATTCACTGGTCGAATATTTTGCATCCTACCTCACCAGCGTTGACTCACCTATAGCCAAAGACACGCCAATTGAATGATGCTTGATTTATATCTGCATGATGCAGGAACTGCTAATGATTGGCAGCCTGGCCTGACACATGAACTGAAAGGCGGCTGTAACAGAAATGGCACGCTTCAGGGTCTTCACACTGAGCTACGACTACATGTCTACAGCAAAAAAAAAACTTAATTGTAGAGATGTTCCGCTGAGGAATTATTTCCTGAATTAGCAAATGCGGTGGAGAGTCCGCAAGCCTGCTCGTTTTGGAAACGGCGACAGACATTTGCATCAATACCCCAATTCTTTGTATTCGTCTACTAGAAAAAAAATACTTTCCATCGGTATGTAATATGGAGGTAATCTCGACGCGCCAGGCGAGAACCATGGGGGCGCCTGAAGTGTTCATCCGAGCTGTAGCATAATCCACCACAAATATACACATGGTGAGAGGGAGCTTTTCGGCCCAGCTGGAACAGGGCGATATTGTCATGAAGTTGGGCGACAAAATACCTGTGCGTTGGA
>NW_007930892.1:32317-36583 GCF_000280675.1 Beauveria bassiana ARSEF 2860
TAACGCATGTGCGGGCAGGATCAACCGCAGATTTCTATTCTCTACCAGGAAGGGCGTTCATTTACGAGAATAAATGGCTAAGTTGTGCGAGACTTCAATGCTTTTGTTGCGATGGCCAAAAGGCTGTCTGATGATCGCACAATGACGACAGTGACACTCAATGGATGTGAGGATGTCTATATTCTGCAATCCAACTCATTAACAAGGAGCACCATTCGTTCGTGGAGTGGATTTTCAACGGCGTTTGTCTAGAAAATATGATATTTCGATTAGCATGCTAGCAGCCACTGAAGTATCTCTTCCCGCAGTAGCACATGAGAGACGGACGATGGCCAGCGCGTGGAAGGCTAAATTGTCCGCGGCCTGGCTATCCTCTGACCGTGCTGCCGCAGCCCATTACGTTTGCAGGTTCCATAGAATAATGACCATTCTTTCTAGCCAAAATAAGAGCTGTCAATGTCTTTGAACTGATGTCTACTGACAAATCAAAAAACCGGGCCACTGGCACTGCCAGGGAGCCGTGAGAGCGCTCCAGAGCGCTGTCGCCGCCCTTGTTGTTGTATCTTTGACTCGTGCCACGCCCCCACACACAGAGTACACTAAAACTTGAGAAGATCTTCGTAGAGTGGCTGCAACTCCATTCTTGCGAGACATGCAATTTGTTGATCACATTCAAAGCTTTTTAGCAAGGTTTGTTAAGGTCGCTTTGCCTCTACGTCCGTCCAGCTGCGACGAAACTGGCAAGCCTAGACCGGGAATGACACAATTTTGATTGCTGAAAGTGTATTGGATGGAGGGGTGAGCAAGAGTATGTCTTTTCCCAATGTTTGTCTGACTCTTTGCAGACTGACAATACCGCTTAGTCCGTTCTGTTTCTGCTATCATCAAAAGTTCAGATCGCTATTTGTTCAACATGAAGCTGCTGTACAGTTATACCTAGAGCTAGGGAGGAAAGAAGAAAGGAATCATGGTGGGAATTGGGCCGTGTATCCGACTTCTCGAGTGGCTAGCCGCTCTCCCAGCAAATCCACTCCGATGGGCTATCACGTAAACACGAGAATAAAGTTTCGGCACTGGAAGCTGCAGTGGCAGGGCCGATGTTGTGTGGTATTGCGATGTGATTCATAGAAAGCTCATATAGTTTTGAACAGGTTGCAGCCCTTGCGAAGTGACGTAGCATGACATGCATAGGACTGGATGGCAACCCTACGAAGCACCAAGAAGCAAGACGTACCTCCGGTATGACGGCGTCTTTACCAGAGAATGACCCAATGCCTCGCCAGTTTGCCCCCGCGCGGCAGCTGATAGGCTGTCTCGTCCATCGGTCCAAGTGACCAGGCTGGCGCATGAATCATTATCAATCATTATCACCTAGATAATGAGAGGAAATGATTGATGAATAAGCGACGCAGTAATGATAATGATCATTGTAGGACTGAGAATGAAATGATAATGATTTAATGATTGAAGGTCCACAATGACCAGGTCGTGCCCCAGGTGGGCGCCTGTCGTATTACGTCTCGTTGAACTCCACTTCCACCAGGTCCTTCAGCAGCCCATCGTAATCATCCAATAGTCCTGCCCGTAGCCATGATCGTACGGTTTGTGTGATAGCGATTGTTTCGGCTTGTAATCGACAGCGTTTCGCCGAGACCATGTTGCCACACGAGGAAAAGACCCTCTCGCATTCAGCGGCCATGGGCGGCACGGAGAGTATGTCTATGGCCATACGCGTAAGGCGAGGATAGTCAAATCTTTTGTTGAACCAATATAAGAATGGATCGCAGTCCTTCTCAACAGGATCCGCTAGGTGGAGCCACCGATCAAGCTCATCACCAGTGCTTTCCCGAGAAATTTCCATCGCCGTCGATTTGAAGCTGTCCAAGTACGAAGAGAAGGTATCCACTGCCTCTTCTGCCTCCTTGGCTCGCTTTACTGGCCGCACATCGTCGAACGGGTTCCGTTCGAACTGAACAGGCAACTTTTGTACTCCTGCCAGATGTCGCTGAGAAGCTGTTGTGCTTTCTCAATCCACTCTGGTCTCTCGCGATACGCTCGACGGAGGAAGTCCCAACGAATCGCCGGGTGCAGAACAGTTGCGGCGTAATAGGCAGGTGATTGGTCAATAGTGCTATAGTACTTGTTCAGTTTGGCCCACGCAAGGTTGATGTTTGTCCTGAAGTGGGCAGGCTCGGGCGTACGGTCTGCGTCAAGCTTTGCCTCTTCCAAATGGCCGATTGACAACTCGTACGCAGGGCAGATGTCCTGCATCAGCCCGTACGCGGCTTCCTTTCCCCCTTTCCGGATTCTTTGTTTCCCATCCCCTTCCAGGTCCTTGACGCAGGCTTCGAATTGTCGCAATATGCTGTGGTAGTACCCGATAGTCTTCCAATCGTCCTCGGTAAGCAAGCCATCGGCTTCGAGACACGGGGGCAACGAATGTTGGCGGGATCCCTTCCTCCTTGGCTTGGAAGCTTCATACTGGATGTCCGAGATTATGACCTCGATACAAGGACGTAGCTGAAGCGCACGGCCCATCATATAGTACTGAGAAAGCCACCTGGTATTGTTGTCCACGACGACGTCCAGTGAGCCTGGCCATTTTTTGTCCGTGTCCTGCCGTTGGACATCCCGTAGCATCTCTGTCACTCTGTTTGAGCGGTTTCTCCACACCACCAGGCTGTGCAGCTTTCCAATTGGGCCGCGCTTTGCCCACATTTCAAGTGCATCGGTGTCAAGATCATACTCAATCGCGCCGTCCGCGTCGTCTTTACCCAGAAGCATAGCCCTGGCTACCAAATGAATGACATGGCCAAAGCAGCGGATCCGCCTTGACATGACGTTGGTCCACTGAAAATGCTGCGCCAAGTGAACCATCGGTTTGCCATTATTGGAGGCATTGTCGAGTGTGAAGTAGCCGATCTTCTCTTTGCCGAGCTCGAACGCCTCGATGATGTCACGGACACTGTCGGCAATATTTTCGCCGGTATGGCGGTCCGTAAGATTGGGTAGCCCAAGAACGATCTTACGCGGCCGAAAGCTCTGGTCCAAGAAAAACGCCACGACTCCGAACAATGGGTGCCGATTTCGCGAAGTCCAGCCATCGAACGCTATGTGGACGGCGCTAGGACTCTGTCGCAGAGCTCTGACGATGTGAAGGCGAAAGAAATGATACTCATCTGCTACTCGTCGTCGAATCGCATCCTGAGAAATATGGGCATTGGTCGCACTGATGATAGGATTCAGGTAGTCGAGGAGATCGCGAAAAGTGTCGCTCTCAGATACTCGGAAGGATTGGTTGGTCTCCACAATCCATCGCACCAGTTGCGCTGGAACACCGCCTTATCGAACTGCTTCTTGAGCCTATTGCGAAACTGGAAATCTACGTCTGGCGTCTCGGTGCTTGCCAAAGAGAACATCTGGTCGATGGTCCTTTTCCCTAGGCGTGGTTGTAATTTGCCGCCGTGGATGTTGTGCTGATTCCCAAGATGAGACTCAATGTTGAATGTTGCCGACGCAAGATGGGCAGTGATCTTCGGGTCTTTCTTCTTGACACACTCACGGCAAACCCACCTATGTCGAGTCTCATCCTTGATCTCTTGGAGATCATAACCATGCTGCCAGATCCAGGACTCTGGTCGCCCCTTCCGCTCAGATATTGTTAGGTCGGGGGACTGAGACCAAGGAAAGCTTTCCCAGTCATGTGCTGATGTGGATTGACTTGAGCCGGTGCGGGGGCTCGGAGTTACTGGGGAAGCGGCGGCGAATGGTGTTCTGGATTCAGAGCCACGATCCTCGAGGTTCCCCGGAGAAGATGGGACATCCTCCACAGATGGAAATGGGGGCGTCAGGCCTGACATACTGCAGATAATTGACGGGCTATACAACCGTGAATTCGAGTGGGAAAGTTGAATAAAGGGGGCTCCACGAAATAACCAGGTGCCCTTGCCGCGTATGTTTGCTTTTGCGGAGGGCTCTCGTACTCGGCTCGCGCCAGCCCTCTTCAGCCCTGCCAATCATTTCATTATCGTCATTTCATTGCCTTTCCCACAATGCAATGATCATTATGTAGGGTAAGTCGTCAATGAAATGATTGATAGTGATCATTATCAATCATTGCGATTCATTTCAATCATTATTAATGAATGATGCGCCACTCTGGCTTTACCATACAAATTGCCTTAACAAACCGTACGAAATTTTTATCTCCCCACTGTACCCTACAGCAGAGCGTCGGTTTCTTGAGATGCCGGCCGACTGGTCAAT
>NW_007930892.1:36683-37725 GCF_000280675.1 Beauveria bassiana ARSEF 2860
CCAAATAAACAAATATTGCTCAAAAAGTTGTCAAACAAACAAATACAGGTCCGGATTTGGTTTGTTTGATTTGAGAGCAGCGCTGCCTGGATGCTTCTGATTGAATCTCAACGCCGTAGTCCCAAATCCAAGACACCGTATCCTTGGTTCGTTCGGCAAGGGTGAACCCCTTCCAGACGCGGAATATGCGCCGCTCCTCCTCTGAGGATGGCGTCCAGGATGTCAAAGGAATTTTCCCCGCGTCTAGACGGGCCCTTGGGAGTAGTAAACCATCGTGCGGGGACTCATTGCCAGCCGGTGTCTTCGGTTCGATGTTGGTCATCACTGGCTCGGCCATGTTTCAGCTGCCAGCCGCCTCGTGTAGCAGGTGGCCTAAGAGGGGTTTACCATACAAATTGCCTTAACAAACCGTACGAAATTTATATCTCCCCACTGTACCCTACAGCAGAGCGTCGGTTTCTTGCGATGCCGGCCGACTGGTCAATCCATCCATATCGTCAATCAAAATGAACTATGTCGTGGATTGATTGATTACATAACAATTCGAGTCGTGGGTTGACGTTGACGCGTGTTGAGGTCAATATGTTGGTCAATCAGTGGATTTCGTGAATTGATTCCTCACCGTGCTACTGCCTTTGCCAAGCCATTGGTTAGGGCATTCAGTCAATGTTTATACGATTGCTGCGGTCCGTGATGGTGATTTTCGTACTTAACAGGCGTTCTGGCTCCGTTGACATGGCCGGAATTGGACAATACATCTAATGCCATAACAGACAAGGCTGGATGAGACTTCTCCTGCGTCGGCTCAAGCCACCAGCAGACTTTTATCCATACAGCATATACCATTGGGAAGGAATCCTGTATGGATTATCAAACTTGTCTTAAGCGCAGTTTACCTACTGGATGGCCAAAAGTAGGAGATAAGTATCAAAACCAGTTGGAATGTGTGACCAAAAGAGAAGACTTCAAGATTTTGCCCTTCAGAAAATAAAGGATAATGGGCAGAATAATACAAACGATAATTAACCCCCTTCCTCCAATT
>NW_007930892.1:37825-93511 GCF_000280675.1 Beauveria bassiana ARSEF 2860
GTGTACCGGTTGATTGGTGATGAGGTGATGCACGTTGTGGCTACTCTTCCACCAGCCAATGGACAGACCGCAACAAAAGTCGGCAATAAACATGCCAATGAGGGTATCGACTTCGAATATATGAGTGATTGCTAGATGGCCAGCATCGTGGGCAGTAAACATGAGTTGATGCTGTGGCAGTATAAGTAAGAATGAAGTCGAGGCAGATAGAGATAGATTAGCTTACCCAAAATAAACCAAGAAAGAAGGCCGAAGTCAGGTACCAGCCCTTGTTCAGACTAATCATCGAAACAGCAAAAAGTGTGAGATAGCGCGCCATCTCCTTGCCATACTCTAGATACGGACAGTTATACAAGCCATGGGCTTCGATTTGTTCATTCAGTTTCATGTACTTTTCTGTAATGGCCACTTGAATGCCGTGGTTCAGGCACGGGTACTCGCTCATATCTGTCTCCCGTTGCTGCTGCAGGGCCCATTCTGTATACTTCTCGGGCGACATATGCTTTCGTCCTCGCGGCAGCAGGCGAGCCGCCTCGAGAGCCTTTTCATCAGTCACCTCTGGCAAGGGGAGCAGAGCGCACCTGGGCGAGGGCCTTCTCGAGCAAAACGTAGGCTGGGGCTGGCGGCCCGTCTGGAGACAACCGCGATTGCCATCGTCGCCGCCCACGGGCTTATTGAACAATGTGCCTTGTTTCAGCCTCGATTCCAGACCGATGCTGCTATCGACAAGACCCTGACTCGAGACACGCCTCTCCGCCAGGGCTGCATCTATCAATGCATGAGGCGTGGCTGTCGTGGCGGGCTCGTTGGATGAGGCAGCCCTGATTGGCGGTGTCATGTTATACCAGGGACTCGTAGGCTTCCGGCCAACCCGAAAGGCCTTCATAGTCTTGAGGGTATGGGCCGCATGATACCTATTAAAAAGAGAAGTCGGTCAGCTGGAAAGGCGCTTTTCTGCTTCTGCAAGTCATTGAATACCCCATCCATTGTCGAGACGCAGGAACGGTTGCAGACTTCTCCCCCAAGCTTAAGCTTGCTGCAGCTGACAAGAGGCTATTCTGCACCAAACAGCTGATGACGCACGACAGACGCCGCCACAACAGGCACACGGGGAAAAAAGAAGATAAGCCAGTAAAAAAAGGGTTGGGTTTATTTACAGAGTGATTTCGCTCGTCCCATCTCTCCCAATCATGTGTCGGATGGGCAAGTCACCGCCAGGATGAGCTTGCAGCCACGAGTTGAGCCTCAGGACATAGTCCTGAAAAATGACGATGGCATCGCCATTGGCGACCATGGTTTCAATGTCTTGCCTGGACAGGACAGTGTCGCCTCCCATTGTGAAGGATTACGTATTTCTTCCTCGAAGAGACCAGCACAAGGACCGTGTCGGGAATCTCGAGTCGCTTTGCTTTGTGTCGAATACGGGAAGCAACGTGTGGTAATGGAAAGTCGAAGAAGATGAAAGAGATCTTAATAAAGGAGGATAAATCAGCAGGTACGATTATGAAGAACAAGAAAGGAACGACGAACTGATGCGACGAGATAAGCCTGCGGCTACGACTACCTATGGCACAAAAAGCCCCCCCCTTTAGGCGAGCAGCACCACTTTCAAATCACTACCCAGGTCCTGGTGCCTGTGCAGCACCCACGCGAAGACAAACCAGTCTATCCATATTTTCCAGCAGATTGGAGCACGCAACGGACACATCCTTTCCCGCCACGAAACCCGCAAAAATCAATGACGAGCGCTGAACCTGTCACATTCGAGAGCCCTGGCACCTCACCCTGTTCTGAACAAGTACCACAAACAACAGCCTCTAGAGCGCTTCTGAAGCTCTACTGATAATGTACTTTGATTCCGGCGACTTCGGTAATCTCAAGCCCATAAACTTCTAATACGGACAGTGCAGCAACGGGCAGCGAGCATCCTTTCCAGACAAGAGATTTAAGCCAGTGCCCAATCTTGTTTTGTAAAGTTTTTACCACTGGCAGCGCTGTACTCCAGGCATACACGAAATATGGCGGGCTTAACGTGCGACGCGTGGCGGATTGCGGTGTCAAGGCTTGAGAGAGAAGCCACTCCTTGGGGCAAAATACACAGGCACCCGCCCCCCCCAACTTTCTCACATTCCCCACCCCTCCTCTCCTGCACATGGACACACGTGCCACTCCTGGTGGATTGCTGAGAGCCTGCCCATATGCTACTTGGACAAGGCTCTCTTCATTGGAAGCGTCATAGTTACTTTTTTCTTGTAGCGTGGTCGTCTACCATTGCATCTACATTTTTTGGCTGCCCCAAACTACCTAAGCAAAGGCAAGCTCTTTTGCTATGTTGATGGATATCAATATGGTGGAGTCCTTTATAACTTCTCAATTAGACAACCTTATCAAGTCTGGGCTGAGTTGAACACGTCGACAAAGACCTTCACGTTGGTAATAATCTCCATTTGTCAGGAAAGTAAATCCTAACTGCCGCATCATCGATTTGTTTCGTTATTAGCTCTGCTCGAACAGCGCAAATTCCTATGGGCCGGTTTTTGACCAGAAGGGGTGTCGTCAACAGTTCTGTCGTCCAAAAGAAAAATGACCGTTGTTTGCAGTCCAGTTCGGCAGCATGTCCTGCTGAGGAAATCGTGGCCCGTGGGCGTGTGGTTGCTAGAGCCACATCCTTCCATTGTCCGTTCGTTTCTTTTCGGCACGTTGGTGGCGTCAAGCTTTCTTAGCCTCCATTGTGACACCATCTGTCAACTTCTGCTTTTACGATCATGCCTCACTGGCGCGCCTCGCTCATCCGCCTCATGACGTAGGAGGGGAGTGTCGTTAGTATTGTGCCTGGTCGAGCTTTGCCCGCACATCTTCTCTTCGACCCTTATCTTTTTGGGGGCAACAATCTCAACCTTGATTAGTAGAAGGGAGTGTCGTTAGTATTGCGCCTAGTTCGTCAAGTTCTGACCGTCCATCTTCTCCTCGACCCATTGTCTTTTTTTAGCGCAAACGATTTTCGAACAGCCTCAACAGTGGTTAGCGGCTTTCGTCTCGTTGGTGCTTTTGGGCGCAACCGGTTTGGCTGATGCGTTAGTTGCTTTGTGGCTGCTCCCTCTTGGCATCGCCAGCCTTCCACCTTCGCCCTGGCCTGTCCATCTCCGCCTGTATCCAATTCGCCAACATCGGCGTTTGTTAGTGGCCTTTGGGCGGTGGCCGTGCATGACTCGTCGTGCCTGACTGATGGTTGCTTCCGCCTGTTCAAATGACCACTTATTCGTTTATTTCCATCTTCTGGGTGCTCCCAATTCTCACAAGTGCGCAGCGTGCGTTCTGCCTTTTTGGGGGGTTGGGGCGGGGGCTCCGGATCTATGGCCGTCTACGCAGCTACTTTTGGCGTGGTAGCCCCCTCGTGAGGCCCGGCCCCTCCCACGTCCTTTTCCGGTTCTCGGTCCGGCCCTCCATTTCCTAGCCCGCGCAAGCCACTACCTGCTTGCTTTACTCCACGATGTCCAGATTCATCTATCTAACCCATCCTGCGGCTTTCCGCTCGTCCCACCCTGGACCACCACCCAGTGGCTTGGCTGGATGGCGTGACCGGTGCCTACAGTAAACAAGGGGCCTAGTTGCGTCAAGTGCACTCTACAGTAGCCACTCGCACCTGCCCCACACCAGAGCAAGCCAAAAATGCGCGACGAAGTAGCATCTTTCATCTACATCACAGGGTACACCATACCTTGTGTTTCTAGACCAGAAATATAGTGGAATAAATCGTAATAAATTTGCACAAATTCCCGAAGCGCACGCCGAACGGCATGGCGCCTGCGCCACCAAATGCCCCTACGCTGGTGATGCGCCGCAGCGTGACACCTCTGTGAGCCCCGGCCCGTTGGAAGGCCCGCAGAGATTGATCACGCGCGACAGCATCCCAGTGCGCACTCGCCCCTTCACCGAGAGCAGTAGCCCGATACGACAGCAGTCCGTACGACCGGCAGCCGAAAAACGACAGCAACGACCGAACACGAACCGCTTCGCACCTCTACCGGCCCAGAACCAAGATGCCGACGACGCTCTCGCAGACGCCGAAGTCCTCATCGCGGAAGCCCAGAACCAACTCGACATACGCGCCAGCATCCTACGCGCGTACTCACAGGCAATTGCAAAATGCGCTGAGCAATTCTCTTCTGGATACGGAAAACGCTTTGCGCAGCACATCCGCTCGACGATCTTACAGCACTGGTCGGCTGCCTCCTATCGCGAAGCGTCGCCAGCCCCTGACCATGCCGCCATCTTAGACAGCGTGGAGAAAACCCCGCGCACAGCACCACTCGATAAAACAGTGACCTTTGCCGGCGTCACGCGCGCCGCCAACGAGACGCAACCCGGAAATCGCAAAATCACGCCCAAGGATGCCCCGAGACGTAAAGCGCAAACACCAAGAAATAATAAGAGGGTTCTTATCCGTCTCCGTAAGGACTCGAAATTCTTCGGCAAATCACTCCAGATTCAACTGGCAATACGCGACAAGCTACACTTGCAACTAGCAGACCTCCTGGACATGGAAGAAACCAACACGGGGTTTGCCCTAGCCCCTTCGACCATGGCTATCCAGCAAAAGATTCTTCAGAACCAGCAACTTTGGGGTTCCCTGATTGGGCTTGAGATCGCGGAAAGGGACATTGAATGGCACACATACCTTATCAAGCATTTCCCGCGGACAATCACGTCATGGGATGGCACAGAACTCGACTACAAGCAAACTGTTGAAGAAGCCATCAAGGAGCAAACTGGACTTCACCCCGTCCGATGGAGAAGCACCGAAACCGACAATCTCACAACCACGCTGATCATCCATTTCAATCAACTCTAAAGAGCCGCTTCCGCCTCCTCGGCCTCGTTGACCTCTCTTTCCAGCTTACAAAACCCCCGCGCCTCATCCTATGTGACATATGCTGGTTATTCCACACACCCATGCAATGCCAGAAACAAAAAGTCTGCGGAAACTGTGGAAGCCGCACCCACGACCGGGAAAGCTGCAAAGCCAACACCAGATGCGTAGGCTGCCACGGCCCACACGATACAGGCTCATCAGAATGCTTCGCCCTCCCAAAACGCACCGCCCATGGAACCCGTGCTCTTTCCAAGACAGAACATAACTACGCCATCCGGCAAGGCAAATCTGCGTACGAGCGATGGGAGCTCTCGCAACAACAGTCCAAGCCCACCGAAACCACGAAGGGCCCGGCGGAGAACCAGGACACGGGTGACGTTGAAATGACCGAGGTAGAATACACTGAGCCAGAGCTACAGAACACTATAACCACTGGAGAACAGACCGACCAAGCTCAAGATGCGGTACGAAACTCGCTGAGTGGGCAGAAGAACAAGGGCTTCTCCTCCTTAACGAACCCGACACAGACACAACCCGGCCGGCGCCTCACCGACGCGCAACCACAATAGACTTGGCATTCTCCAGCATTGACCAAGCCGCTGCGGTTGTGGAGGAATATCTCACAACAGGCTCACTGCATTACACAGTGTGTATTGAAGTACTGGCAGCAGAGGCTCGTCAGCGGGTTGCAAACAGATAAAAAGTGTCGTTGGGCGACGAAATGGAAGATTTCGTTGCTCATGTGAAGAGAGCATTCACCTCACTTCAGCCACTACTCGACAGCCACGAGAACATTGAACAAACAACGTCCTCACTCACAAATATTATCGAGACGGCAATTTGGACGTGCGGTCATCGCCAAAGTAACCACAAGGCCGGGAAAAACCCCTGGTGGAACGAGGAATGTGCAAACACGCCCCTAGACTTCCGGGTGCTCTGGCGTACGACTGAGAATTCAACGGGGAGGAGACGCAACGCGCGCGTATCCGTTTCAAACGAACAGTTCGCCGGGCTAAGCGGGACTTCTGGCGTGGGATCATCGCGAGCATCACAGCACCGGATGACGTCTATAAAGCCACACGCTGGCTAAAGCCTCGCCAGCGGATATCCCCACCCCCCATTCGGGTTGGCGAGCAGATATTCTCGACCAACAAAGACAAAGCTCGAGCCCTTGGCCGGGCCAGACTCACACGGCGCTCAGCTAGCGACGATATCGCCGACCCTTGGTCTATTCCTGTCACACCGGAAACCTCAATTCCCTTTGACCAAAAACTCTCCTACGAAGAGACACGATTCGGGCTCCTTAGCACAGGCAACACCTCCCCTGGCGCCGACGGTATTACAGTACACATGCTTCAGAAACTCTGGCCAATAGTAGGCCACCTCGTCACAGACATCTACAACGCGTGCCTGCAGCACGGCTACTGCCCACGCGCTTGGCTTGACGCGCCGCCGCTTTGGTGACGTCTGCGAAGCTCACTGTTCTTGGGGGGGCAGCTGATTGTCGGTTGGCGGCCTGGCCGCTGATTTCTGTCTGACTGGTAGATTCATCAGTGGGGGATCATCGCTGTATCCTGCAGTGTCTCCGAGTGGAGGAACTGATTCCAGTGGTGGAGCAGGGACCTGGTGAAGTCGTTGCAACGGCATGTGCGTAGCCGTGGTCAAATTTTCTTGCGCAAGCGGCAATAGATTCCGCAAAGGTGCGTAGCACATCGGCTCGGGTTGCCATGCGTTCCTTCTCTTTCGCGATAATTCTGCGTGTCTCGGATTCTAGGTCCAAGGCATCAAGTGTGTCGATAATTCCGTCTTCTTCGTCGTAGTACGATAACACAGTACAATAGGCAGGTCTGTCGGGCTGGCAAGCGCGCCAAAAGTCGTACAAATAAAAGCACTTGGAATGAGGCGCGTGAACCTGACGAAGAGAGAGGCGAGAAAGCTCGCGATAGCTCGTACCACGAGATTTGGTACTGCAAGCACTGTGGATCCGCAAAAAAGCCACACTCCATTACGACAAACCTAAGCCGAGCCCGCAAGCACCTCCGGGACTTCCATGGCATCCGGGTTCCAGAGCAGGCTGAAAGGTCCCATCTACAGAAACAGCAGCATGGCACCATTACGGATATGTTCGGGAGGCAGGAGGAGCGCCAAGCCAATCGAGACATTGACGAGGAGACGTATTTGACGAATGCGATCAATGTCCCTGCTTTCGAGGAAGCACTCGCTAGGCTCCTTGCAGTTCGCAATATCGCCCACACTTTTATCGAGTATCCCGAATTTCAAGCAGTTATACTCTCGTGCAACTATATGGCTCGAGATGTCCTCCTACGCAGCCGCAGGGCGGTCCCGAAACTTCTCGAAAAGACTTACGCTCAACACAAACAAGGTCTCAGCGAGAAACTGCATAACTCTCTCTCATCTATGGTCCACTTCACCATTGTCATGTGGACCTCGTCGGAACAAAAGGCAGCATATCAGGCAATCGTGGTCCATTTTGTAGACGCGGAGACGAGAGAAGTCGCCCAAGCGCTACTGTCTCTGCGTGAGTTCAAAGGAAGCCACAGTGGGGAGCTGCAAGCTAAAACTTTCCTGGAAGTGGTCAAAGAGTACGACCTCGGCAGAAAGATTGGCTATTTTACAATGGATAATCACGAGGCCAACGATACCATGCTCGACGGCGTCGCGGAAGAGATTGAAGGATTAGATCCGGTCGCCAGGCGATTGCAATGCAGCGGCCACGTTATGAACCTGATCGTTCAGGCCTTCCTCTCCCGGAGCAAGGCAAAGAAGATCCAAGAGGACGAGCAGGAGGGAATTGACGAGGCGTATCAGCGGCTGAGCAGGGCATCAGGAACCGGGGAGGCAGCATTATGAAAGCACAAGCAACCGAGGAGTGGCGCGGATTTAGTGTTCTAACCAAGCTGCACAACTTGTGCATATATTCGCGAAGCTCGACCAACATCTATAACGACTTCAGGTCTAAGATTGGCAAGGCCTTGCCGAGGAACAATGATACACGTTGGAATTCATGGTTTCGCCTCATCGACGTGGCTATTGAGAGACGGACAAAGCTGATGGACTGGATTGAAGAAAATCATGCCAAAATTGAGAAAGATGCATTGGGTCACAGCGACTGGGACGAGCTCAAGGATATTCAGGCGTTCTTGCAGGTCTTCCACCAGATATCAGTACGGCAGGGCCGGGAGAATACACTCGACGAAGTCCTCGCTCACATGGACTTCCTACATGAACACTTCACGCAGACTAGAAACCGGGCTTCCAGTAATCCACGCTTTTACGCTCGATTTCATGTGGCCTGGCTGAAGTTCGAGAAGTATTACCAGCTTACCGAACAGGCGCCCGTGTACGTTGCTGGCATTCTCCTCCACCCGGCACTGCGGAAAAGCTATCTGAGTGAGCAGTGGAAGAGGAACCCAGGCTGGGTTCCTCTGGGTTAGCGGTGCTGTAAAGGCCGTAAGAAAGATTTGGCTGACGGAGTACAAGGCTTATCAGCTCCCTGATAAACAACAGGAAAATAGTCAAGAACTCGACGAGTTTGACCGCTGGAGGCGGAAGGTATACTGTACAACGAGTGAGGTGAAGGACGAATTCGACCGCTTCATTGATGTAAGTAATTTATACCTTCTGATGACTAGTTTCTGACGATACCTGGCAGAGCTCACAGGCTGCAATTGGACAACAGATTGCCTTGCAATGGTGGCTCGAACCGACTCAGCGAGAAAATTTCCCCTTACTCTGCCGCATGGCTATTGACGTATTCTCCATTCCGCCAATGTCAACGGAGGCAGAGCGAATCTTCTCTGGCACAAGACGGCAGGTGACGTGGGATAGAAGTAACATGTCTGCTAAAATGGTGGAGGCCTGCGAGTGTATCAAAAGCTGGATTAGTGTTCCAAAGGGAAAGGGAAGACCGCTTCTCGCTGGGGTGTTCAGGCGAGCAGGAGATGTTGACGCGGCTGTGAGAATACTACAAGAAGATATAGAGAGAAGTCAAGGGGAGAAAAGTAATGGCGGACCGTGAGAATTGCCAGCACGGGTACGCCGATAATGCTAACCTCTTCGGAAAAGTTGAATATGAGTGTATATTGGCACCAAGCTTGGGAAAAGAAGCTGCGTTGTAACCAGTCTTTTCGTATGAAACTGAAACCGGTTTCATACGAAACTGAAACTATACCGGCGTCCGGCTTCATGAAACTGAAACTCACCTCAGTTTCAGTTTCATAGCGTGTCTATCCATCACGGTCACCGTGAGCCCGTAGTAGGTGTTAATCTTTGACCATGCAGCGAGCACACCGGCACGGTAGTACGGAGGAACCGCATCCTCATCTTCTGCACGTATGGCATCAAAATCTTCTTTGACGCTCTCAAGTTTGGTGAGCAGGAAGTCCATGGCATAGAGTACTTGCCACACCGAGCCCTGGCCACCCTCGCTGCCCTCGCCATCTGTACAGTTTTGTAGACGCTTCGTGAGTCGCTCAAAAGGCTGCAGGAGCTTATAGAAAAGCTCAACCTCGTGCCAGTCAGCTTCGGTGAGGAAGTCGATTGAAACCACAACGCCGGAGTTACGAGATAGCCTGCAGACGAGTACGACATGCTTGCTCGGGAGCTGGATGTCGCTAGCCCAGCGATGGGTGACGTACACGACTATAAATAAGGCTTTCACTGCAGAAAGTCCAGTCGCTATCGACTGCTCCCCGCTTGCGTGGTGGCTCAGAGAGGAGCAACAGCAACGATACCCCCGCCTGTCTAGAATGGCCGTCGATATTCTATCAATACCGGCCATGTCAGCTGAGCAGAGCGCATCTTTTCTGGTGCACGGCGCACAATATCGTGGGACCGATGCCGGCTAGGAAGTCGTACAATTGAGAGGGGACAGTGCATGAAAAGCTGGATCAAGAGCGACATTACACGGGGGATTCCATTACACGGGGGATTCCATTACACGGGGGATTCCGGTTGACTTGGTCAAAGAGTGAGGAGAACGAGGAAGTTGGTGGCAGTGAAACATGGGATGCTCAACAACTTGTTCTTAGTACTTCATACTTTGATGACGTCATCTCGTGTATTCCATGGAATAAGGTTCCATACGAGGTATATTCTATATTCCATATTATATACGGACCTGTATGGAGTATGGAGTATGGATAGAAAGCCTGTGGAAGGGTAGAGTCTCAGATGTCGGTGCACATGCGGCAGAGATGCAACTTGCAGTATGCGCACTCGTAGATCATGTAGCTGGGACCAGAGCGGCAAAACTGGCAGATCCATTGCATCAATATGCTTTCTGATTTGATCAGAGTAAATGAGTGTAGGCAGGAGACAGACATGGCGTCGAGTAAAGGTCTGTGCTAGATTGAAGAGCGGACGGAGGCTGAATGTTTTCGGTAGAAGAGGGGGTATCAATGGCGCAAGCAGTGCAGAATGGTTTGCAAGTTGAGGAAATTGCCAGTCACGACCACGCATGAATTGGCTTGGCTTGCTCCTTATAGTTGGACTCAGGCGTCGATTCACCGGAGAAATAGGTCGTCAACGGCGTGAAGGCGTGCGACGCAACAGGACATCAACGAGGTGAAACAAGTCTGATATCGAGTAAACGAAAAAACAGGGTTCCAGAGCAGTATGAGGCCGTGGCGCAACAAAGGCTCGGAAGAATACTGACGTAGGCTGCAAAGCGCGAGAATAGTGCGTCGTGATTCAAGCTACCAGTGAGCCAACTGGCCAGGTCTTGTAATACTGTTTTGATCGCAGAACTCGGCTGGGCTGAAGTTGTACGTCTGCACGGTCTTCCAGCTCACTATTGATGCGCCCTGTTGTGTATCGAGTAACGATGGATCGCCCTTGCAAGGGAAGTTGCTTGCGTCAGCGTGAAAAGGTGCCGTCATGAGTCATGACATCGTCTGGCTATGTATTTGTTGAACTTGCAGCTGTGAACGATATACGTCGTCTCTCTATGGCTTCCAAAGTGCAGCCTCATAACGGGGATGTGATGCATGTGGCAGCCGGCGGACAAACAACTGCTATGGCGCAGCCTGTCGCTGCGCAATAGGCCTAATCCCGTCCGCTGCACATTCCTGAGCCAGGGAACCTGCACAACGAGGCATCACGGCATTTGTTGCATGTACACCAATGTACATGAGCCGCGAGACATGGAAGAAGTTTTGGGGCGTGCATGGGCCACCTGGCTTCAAAAACCGTGATAGAAATCCAACTGCAGACATGAACGGTCACAGCGTGGGTTCGAGGGTTCAGGTAGGTACGGTCCGAAGCAGGCACGCGGTCAATTCTATTGTCTAGCGCTGGAAGATTGATTGACATGCCGTAGCTCAAGGAGCTACAACACAGAATCGATGCAACAATTTCTGAAGGGGTGGCGGGTTCATCGTGCAAGCCGGCCTCGGCTACCATGTGGCCGCACGCTGCCAGGTTCGTGGCATGACCCCTCTGAGGCAGAAATCTCTTTATGGCCCACCGTCTTGAAAGCGGCGACTTATTCATGTACATCTTGATGTACAAAGATTGTAAATCAATCGGCCTGAGTTATATAGAAATCCGCCTGAGTTAATCTAGAAGTGAGAGCGCCTGCTTCAATAGCCCCGCTAGTAGGAGCCAATCTGATAAGCTTAGAGCTCATTCTTTACTCATAGTTGACAATAGCTTCATATAGCATCGGGCTCTCTCCCTCCTACACTTTTCTTATTCTAGTAGGTACTCAGCTCAATCTCCTGACATATACGCTACGTCTTGCCGGCCATAGCTTTACAGGAAAAACCACTGTAATTACGGAGGCTATGCTCCGCGCAGTCTAGTTGCTGAATCAAAGCAACTTCGTGGCGTTTTCACAACAACATCCACTCGCGGATAAAGTGGCCAATAAGGCTTTCCGGAGGCTTCGGAGCTCATGCATCATTGTTACTAGCCCTACCTAATGATTGTCCTTGCTACCGTGTGGCTAGGGTATCTTTCTATATTACGGCCAACTGCCGGGCTATAGACGCGCCATTACAACTCGGCCAAACTACACAGTTTCTACTTTTCTTGACCTAGTCTTGCCACGGTTGGAAGGCGAGAGTAGAAAATCGCTTCAGTCATTTTGATAATGGCATAGGTCGTAAAGCTAGTATATACAGACAAGAGGAGAGTAGCGCTCTAAATGTTACTGACCACATGCAATCTGTTTCATAGCTAAGCTATAAATCTGCGGTGATTCATCGTCTGAAGTTCAGTATATTATCTGGTAGAGATAGGCTGGTATTTCGGTGGTATCTTCGACAGGCCATATAGTGCTGGAATGCAATTGGTTCGGAAGTCATGGTTGCTATCGCTCCGATTGGTTCAGCACTAGGTAGCTGCAGTTCTGCAGCTAATACTTGTGGCTTTTATGATGTGCAAAGCCGAATGAGGCTACTGTCGGAGGCTGTGACAGGCTCGCAATGGAGAGCAGGCTTGAGCAGTTTGCGGCACAGGTGCACTCGGCTTCAGCGAATTTTGGCTCGAGCCAGCGGGTGTGGCGCATGTAAATCATGAGGATGTCCTTCCACATGCGCTGTGCCACGAAGGACGGCCTCTATGTAGGGGTGTCCACACTGTGCCATCGCAGTAGGAGGGACATCCATTAGGCCCTGATGTGGTACAGCCTTACAAATGGGACATCACTTTGTGAGGACATCCTCGCGCAGAGGCTGGGACACGCCATGTACTGGGGATGCCTAACTCGCCAATTTGACCAACTCTGTCCAATGGTCACCATGACGGTATCCGCGTGAGCGCTATCCACTACACTCGCCCTCAAGTACGGATCATTCAATCTCTCGACTTACGCAATATTTGTACTCAATAATCCTTGGTATCTTTGCAGAAAATGAGTTCTGATCCGCCGCAGCCAGCCTTCTTGCGGCCGATTTTACCACGAACCGAACTGTTGCCACGAAGGCCGCCCATGAGGAATCTTCCGCCGCGACGTCCTGTGGCCCAGGTGGCATGCAAGAGCTGCAGAAGAGCCAGAATCAAGGTTCGTAATTCTTTGGCGGCGAAATGGCTCGTGCAACTTTTCAGCGAATACTCGATTTTCTGACGGGTTCCTGACGGGCTCACAGTGCAACGGCGCGCGACCAAGTTGTTCCGCTTGCGATCGCAAGAATCAAGAATGCATCTACCGCGCAGAGACCGGCGAGTCAAGCAACGCAGCCCTGAGACGACGGCACCGTGAAGACAAAGAGGAGCTTCGCGTTCTTCGTAGCTCCCACAACGCTCTGCGACGGGTCGTAACTGCCCTCCAGACCTTTAAAGAGGATGAGGCCGCAGCGATTCTCCGACGCCTTCGTGAGAGCCAAGACCCTATGGCAGTCGCCACGCAGCTCGAGGGAGGTGCTTTGCTGCTCCAGCTTCGCGTTGCCCCGAGACAAAGCTTCGCTTCAGTTTACCCTCCCGCCGCGATATGTCGAGAGCGACAACCCCTACCTCGCCTCAGTGCTCTACGAGTCGGCTGGCGAGGAGAGCAAGCGTAAAAGTGCGGCAATGGCGGCGAGAAAAGCAGAAAAAAAGATTCACCAGTACAACAAAGGATAAGCGAGAGCCGCCAGCGCAGGGCGAATTGGTGGGAAGGTGCCGCCCAGAACCACTTGAACAGAAATTCTGCCAAAACCATCTAGCTCATCTTAGCCTTGCGCTAAGAAACGGAGGGCCGGAACGACGACCGGAAAGGGAGGGTCGGCCCCCGCCAGGCGCCAAAAATAGCTGCGGAGACGGTCATAGACCGGAGCCAAGAAAAACGTAAGGCAACCGACAAACATGCAAAACGCTACACACTTGTGAGACATAGGAGAGCGAGAAGGACGCTAGCCAGCAACCACCGGGTCAAGAATTGTCGGTGATAAATCCAGTGTGGCTAACAGACCGACAGACCTAGACCGGCCCATTCGGTCTGTCGGTCTGGGTTCACGAGGGCTTGTGGTCGACACCTATGTGCGATTGCTATCCGACTTCACGGAAGATATCGAGAATAGCGTGCCGACTCCGAAGGCGCCGCCCATTCTTGCCGTCCTCTACTCGTGCTACTCGTGGTGGCGTCGCTTGAGGAACATTCTCCCACCACAGCTTCAGACATACTCACGGCAGCTCTACGCCTTCAAGATGGCTGGCAAGCTGTTGCTACGGTGCTTCTACGCGGCGAGAGTGCTGCAAACCGTCCTGATCGCAACGGTCTTCGGCTTCTTCGCCGCCGTCAGCTTCACATGGATATGGTGGTTTGCCCGACGCCGTTGCATCTGGATTGTATACCGCTTGGTCATGTAAGTAGGCAGCAGATTTGACAAGCAGAGATCACTGACCTGTGCCTAGCCCATTCGTATTGATTTCGCTCATTGCGCTGATTTCCACTAGCATCCCGGCGATGGATGATGCACACTGGTCCCGCAGCGTCCTTATAGCGACGGCCATCTTTTCGGTATGGATATATGTCTGTCGGCTATATTTGCGATCATCGCCTCCAGCAAAGCAAAGGGAGACTCGAAGAGGAAGGTGAAGCACACATGGACTGTGCTGCGTGATAAATTCTTCCAAGCCTGCAAGTTGTAGCATTCGTCTGGACCAGGGCTTCTTGCCCCGCCGAGGGGTACCATAATGGTTCATTTCACGCCACGGTTGAGGCTAGCGCGTGATCCGTTTAGTTGCGCCGTCAACGCTCAACGCGTTGTCGGGGTTTTCTAACCGGCGGAACTGGGGGGGGGGCGTTCATGCCGCCCGCCACTGCTGCCACCACCACCGCCACCCTCGTCGCGCGCACGCTCGAGGCTTGGTCGGGACACCAGCATCTCACTCGCTTTCAAGTCTCTGTCGACTCACACCCCGATCGTTATATTCTGTTTGTCAAAGAGGAAACCGAGATTGCTTCGGGGACCATCTGATCTGCGCGCGCGTCTTGCCGCGCCGTCACTCGTTGTTCAATACCGCCCGCGATTGCTTCCGCATTCTTGGATCCATACGACAAAAACAAACACAACACGAGATTTACACACTCACAAATTCGAGGCTTCTGCACATATGTCCCTATCCGTCTCAGGTTTCCATCGTCAACCTTGATCTGTTCAGTACCGTCCATCTCACTTGCCCGTTACACAAGCAACCCTAAGCATAATGTCTTCACTCACTGAAACGCAAGCACTGCCGACAACGGCCGAAAAGCCGCCTGTCGCTGCCATCCCGGAACATGGAAAGATTCTCGATATTGGTGGCAGTGCTCTGAAGTATTCTAGCATCGACAAGCTCAAGGAAACACTATATGCCATCGCTGCATCGAGAGAAGTGCCAACGCTGCCTGACGAGCTGCTATATGACGACGTGGGCCTGCTCATGTGGAACAAAATCATGACCATTCCACAATTCTACCAGACCCATGATGAAACAGCCCTCTTCGACCTCAACAGCTCCGAGATTATTCGTCAAGTCCCTGATCATGTCACAATGATTGACTTGGGTTCAGGGTGAGTAAACTAATCACACGCATTCATTGTATGTCTCGCCATCTATTACCAGAATTGCTAACCATGTGTTTTGTTTCGTTGACCCAGTGATACGAACAAGGTCGACCACTTTCTCGCCGAGTTCGAACGCAGGAAAGTCCATGCCACGTACCTTGCTCTCGACATTTCCAAGACCTCGCTAGACGAGAGCATAGCTAGCTTGACCGCTAGCCACTCTAGCCCTGATTCAGTCGTCAATTGCGGCGGCTTTTGGGGTACATTCGAGAACGGACTGCAGCACATGGGCAGGATTACAGGCCCTCGTCTATTTCTGTCCCTCGGTTCCGTTCTGTGCAACGATCCTTGGCCGACCGCGCTAGGCCACCTTAGAAGATGGGCCGCCGAGCTCCGGCCGGAGGATCGTTTGCTGATTGGCATGGATGGTCACCTTGTTGCTGGCAGCCGGGACAAGATCTGGACCGCCTACCATTCCTGCGATGATATGTTCCGCGAATTCTTTCTGAATGGTCTGAAAAACGCAAACAAGCTTCTCGGATATGAGCTTTTTAGAGAGAAAGATTGGGATTTCGAGGCTGAGTTGGAGGAGAAGCCAACAACGCGCCATCGATTCTTCATGCGTGCCAATAAAGACGTCCCACTACAGGAAGGCGGAAAGATGATTTCCAAGAGGCAAGAAATTGACTGGTTTGACTCTCACAAGTACGAGGAGCAAGATGTCCGGCTCATGTGTAGTAAAGCTGAGCTGACTGTCCTTCAGTCTTGGGCAGCACCAGGCTCTGAATTCCGTACGTTATCCCGTGTTCGCCTGTGAACATGCAACAGATTGCAGAGGCTAATGAGTTAATGCAGGCCAATACCTTGTGCGCACCAGGGGCGAGTGCGATACTATCGAGAATGGTGACAGCGGCATTGCCGGCGTTATCTAAGCGCATAGAGGCCAGGCAGTGTCTACCAATATCGCCCATCTTGCAAAGTTTCAAGACTGGCTTCAGAGGCAACCTCAGCTACGTTGTGAAGCTGTCGGATAACGCTGTCTCTCTGGGTACAGTACGCAAGCGTTCTGCCTGGGTGGCAAATTCTGTCGTAACACTGCTGCTTGCCAGGCAGCAGTTTCCAGAAGTATTTAATGCCGGATTGTTGACTTTAGGAAAACAGGAACAAGCTTTTTGATAACAACAGAATCAATGACAGCTAACTGCCTCACATAACGTGACAGAAGCGGCCCTTCGGCCGCTTGCTACGAGCTTTGCAGAAACACCGGCCGCGAGCTGCGCCAACGCCATGTTGAAAGTTTTGGAAAGCATCGTACCGTTATTCCGCGGTGAAACTAGCCTCTTGGAGGCTGATTAGCAACATGTTTACAGCATAGAAGTGGAAAATACACCAACCTAAGACGCCCAGAACGATATTGAGCTCAGTAATGTCGAGTGTCGCCATCTTGACGAATATGGATAAATATTGTTGTGATAATAAAGCTGGATTGGCAGTATTTCTCTTGTCCAACAAGAAGAATGGCTGTGTAATCCGTTTCTGTAAGATCGAGGTGTAAATGTTGGGTTATTAGAGCAAAAAATGGCAGGTCTACTAGGATATTCTCCAGTAGCACTAATAGTAGCCTATATTCTACGTGACAGCCCTTCTGACCGAGAATGGTTTCGCTGTTTTGAAAGGACCCAAGTAGAGAAGATGGAGAGCGGGGAGTGGTTCTGGAGATATACCTGGCTCCCGTCTGGTGTGGCTGCGGAGCGTCAGGCCCTAAAATAGAACCGCGTCAAGTATTTGGAAACTCGTGGAACACGGTCTGATCGGCTTTGGTAGAATTATGAGCGGCAGAGCGTGCCGAAACAAGAAGGAAGGGCAAAACATAGTAGTGTGACTTTAAAAACAGACGGGGGTGGCAGGAGTTATCCAGGAAACTCGCCGCTTGAGAGGATGTGAAAGCCAACTGGTCGCCTTCGGGATTGATCGGCAATCAATTGTGGATTAAGCAAGTGGGCTGATTTATTTTGGCCCTATCGGAGCCGTTACGCCGGTAGGATGACGTGGGGTAACGTTAGCGATTGCTTCCGAGCCGTCGTGGCTGCAGATGCCTCCCTTCCTCATTCGCCGCCCAGAGTTCGCTATTTTGTAGGGATATCAAATAATTAGAAGGGATCTCATAAAATGTACTCATGATTAGCAGAAATAAGTAACTAAGCAACAAGTACTTGGGGTCTGTACTTGGGGTCTCCACAAACACAGCGCAATACCGCACCATAGCGATGTCTACAATATGTAGTTGATTCTCCGATATACTTGAATCGTGGGTAGTGTAATTGTACTGCCCGAGTATGAGAGTGGGGCAGGACTTCGAGTTGTCGCGTCGCATGAGAAAAGCAATTTATGAGCCCGGGTTATTGAGAAATGGTTGTACATCTGTTTCTGGCGTCGATCCAGGCTTTGAGGAATCCCGCCACTGCAACATCAGCCCACACGCACAGCCGGTTTTGGACGATTATTCTCCGACGACGGAGGAGGTTTTAATAGATAGATTGCTAGGACCGCTGTAAAAGCTTCCGCTTGTGGTATTTCTCGGTCGAGTGGACCGGAGGCCGTCTCCGCTGTGAGTTGATTGGGAAGCAGAAACCCGGTTGCCATCATTTAAAGTCTGGAACGGCCAGACGGGTCGCAGAGCCTGCGAATAGTCATGTGAGTTGCTTATCATTTCATGGGATACTCTAATCCAATCCACCTTTGACTTAGACCTCTCATAAGTATCGTCGCTCTTTTACATCGCCGGCGATGCCATATACGCCGCCTTCCGTTACTCTTTACACTGCAGCCGGCTCCCAGCCGCAATGCCTCTCAATCAAAATCGATAAATCGCATAAATTACCAAAACACGATGAGACGCAGCGAAGACAGCAACCGAGGTCCAAGTTACCATGTTCGCTCCCTCCAGCTCTCTGCATACCGCACTGTCCACCCCTCAGTCCAAATGGCATGCCTAGCCGGCCAATCACCCCGAAGACACCGAAAATGGTACATTTTGACTCGACTGTACAGGTCTGTCCATTCTTTCAGCTTGAAAGTCCCATCGCTATCAGCACAGAATCGTCTTGCGCCGATGATGGCCAACTCGGCCGAGACCAGTTGCCCGACTTGTACAGCTTTCCATCCACTGGCGACGATAGTGACGATAGTGACGGCGAAGACTCTGTTTGGGTTATCAATCCTACCTATACCAGGGAGCCTGAAAAACCTGATGCCACAAGTTTCGTGCAACTCTGCGGACTTCGTTTGTCCAGCGACAATAAGCTGATATGTGGCTCTCTTGCTGTCGCAGCTACCACTGGTACACAGTCTGCTGCCTGCCGATTCACCTTTGACGGTTGGGAAACCGTCTCCGAGGTGTGCGCAATGCCCACTCGTCAAGCGGAACAAGGGATGGGATACGACTGGTTTCATTTCGAGGTCAACATCTCTGGACTTGCACACCTGAAGCGCCGTAGCTGCATCTTGTGTGTTCGCTGCATCATCGACGGGCAGGAGTACTGGGATAATAATGCCGGTTCAAACTTCCGGGTTCACTTTATACGGCAGCATCATCATCGCCGTCAGAAGCAGGGTCAACAACAGCATCATCAGACACGGCAACAAAACATAGTTGATACAGCGCGGTGGCTCTGTCCACTGACGACAGCTAAATCTTCTGCGCCAGCCACGGATTATTTCGACATATCCTGTGCATCTTACGAGGATATTATCGACAAATATTGTTTTGTATGTATATGATCGTACGATGCGGCAACGCGTTGTGCCGGTAAGAAGAGATTGCCGCTGACCACGATGTGACTTAGTTTACTTCTCGCACAATTGCAGCTTCAGATGAAAGCGGTTTTTTTGCTCAGAATTTCTAACGTCACCTTTTAATTAAAAGGCTACGTGGACACGGCCGAGGGAATACGTAGTTGAACACTTGAAAATAAACAAATCAGAATCTATTATACTTATTCTATAGAATAACTGGGTAATTAATCACAGTTCTGGCGTATGATGAGACACGTCTACATCCGCTGGTTGGCGCACGTTCAAGTCAGTCTCTGATCTTGGACCCCTACACGACCAGTGCTGGCGCGGACTCGCTAATCGGCCAGCGATCGTCTAGTCTACTAGTGGCGTGACAATTGGCACGCGAGTTTATGCATTCTTATTTTCATTTAATTCAATTTTTCTGCGAGATGCCAAAGGGCTGTCGGCCCAGAAAATGCCAGCCAAGTCGTGTCGCAAATTTCCAGTTTGAATGCTAAAATAAAGTCAAAATACGCAGCAGAAATAATAGACTATTCGCAACAGTCAAGGTAAAATTAAACCCAAGAATAGAAACTGAACTTATGCTAGAGCAAGCCCCTTTCCGACCTTGTGTTTCCTCTCCGTGTGCGCCCACAATGGTGTCTGCACCGCGACATAGTAATTCTGGCTTGTCTCCGAAACGGCATGTAGGGCGACATCTTCACCAAACGGGCACTCGCCTGCGAATTTAGGGTCATCGCTGTCTTCGCACTGGACAAGCTTATCCCCGTCGAGCGCTTTGCGCGCCGCTACCCATGCCTCCCGGCGGTGCACGTGCACGCCCACAATCTCGGGTCCTGAAGCGCCGTAGCTGCATCTTGTGTGTTCGCTGCTGCTGCTCAGCCTCAGTCACTGGCAGGCTTGTCAACAAATAAATCCAAATCAAATGAACTCAAATGAATTCAAATCTAGTCAAATCTATTCCAATCCAAATCGACCAAATTGATTTGTAATCAAATCAAATCGAAGAGCTGGATTTATTTGGATATTTGAATTCATTTGAATAATGTGGGTTGACCAATCGCAACGCGCAAGTTCACGGTTTCGGACCCGCCCCCTTTCGTCGCACGTCGACGCAGGTACGACTTGACACCAGTCAGTCGAAAACGTGTTCTGCCTAGCGGTCCCTTAGGGTCCCTCCCGATAATAGTTTCTATGGATGCCAGTGATCCAGAACCCCCTTCTACAGCCTAGGAAGAAACAGCGCACCATCTTCGACATGGACGCTCAGGAAGGACCAGGCTATGATGAATGCTCTTATAGCCTCCTTCGACCCGCTACACTCTCGACAGTTGCTTATTCGATGGGTGGCCTGCGACAACGTCCCTTTCAACAAGCTAGAGAGTCCATACTTCCGCAAGCTTATGGAATACATAAACAGTGCTGTTATTGAGTCAGGCAGTCTGCCAACCCTTAATACGATGCGTGATTGGATTATAGGAGCCTTCAATTGTCACAAAGGTGTATTTACTGAGCTGTACGGTCGCTCTCTCAGCCGCATTAACATATCATTCGACTAGGACAAAGCCAATCCAACCAAGCTCAGCAGGACATATGATCACTGCCGATCGAAGAAAACAGATCGACCAGAGCATGGCTACAGCGCTGCAGAAGTGCTATGATGATGAGATGGAAGTATACGCTTTTTTAATGGGAGCTTTGCAAAGCGCCAGCAAACGTGTGAACAGAGAGGGGTGATAGATGCAGCCCTCGAGAACTTCCCGAAAGTCTGGACCGCACTTAATATGAAAGAATCCCTGCCAAGCGCCCCAACTGCTAGCATAGAGACGGCGAGGCGTCCAACCTATGCCAAGATAGCCTATACCCATGCTACAGCCGCCCCGGAAGCATCCAGAAAGCGCCCGACTAAACCAGATTGCCACATACTAGTTCGCCTGCCAGACCATGCAGCAAACAAACTTTCCAACTACAGCATCAAGAAGCACTTGATAGACAACTTAGCCCTCAATCCAATGAGTCTTCTCGATGCGAGACGCATCCCAACAGGCTGGGCAATATACCCAGACTCCATTGAAACAAGGGACACTATTTTAGCGTCCCAAGATAAGTGGCTCGCTGCACTGAAGGCATCAAAGGCCGACAAGAAGGATACGTGGTATACCTACGTCGCAGAAAACACCCCCAGATATCTACATGATTTAGCGGGCAAGCAGTGGCCGTCATGGCAGCTGCCCACGATGAAATTCTCGCCCAGACGGGCTTCCTGCCCGTGGACTACCACATTCGCAGGAAGGATGATGGTACCACACCATCAACTGTGCTAGTAGTTTCCTTTAACCAGAAAATCTTTTAGAATCTGGCGCCTTTTTGGTACGAGCAAGCCAGCACGCCTGATTCGACAAAAGAAGCACCAAAACCAAATACACCGCTGGCAACTTGCCCGAGACTCTGCCCCCGCAGTGCGGTGCAAAACGTCCCAGACAAACGCCAACGCTAGACCCGCTCCAATTACAACAGCACCGAACGTACTGTCTACGACAGAAGCAGCAGATCGTTACACCGGTAGCCATAAAATTCGTCGCCACAACCGACAGAACAAAAATATTCCACGCACGAGAAGGCATGCATCCCGACGACATGGAGAGATGCAACTACCTAGCATCGTCAAAGCGCAAAAGACCAGCGCCATGATTACAGTGTGAAGAGATCGCAAAACAATGATGTGTATTTGAGATATTGGTTCTGTTGTGAGCTGCGTAGCTCCATTTCTTTTGCTGTTGCGAGGGTGAACCACCCCTTGCAGGCTTGAGGCAAAATGCACTATAGACGTGCAACGGACAGTTGGATGATTCATTCCTGCCTGACGAGGTGTTGGCGGGCGGTGGCGGGGCGGCTCGACGACGACGACTCAGATGTGCGAAGGACCGCCGTCGATACTTTCATGAGCAACCACGGCAAATTATACCGCATAAGGCCTCTCATTACCTCTCTCTATGAAGCCTTACTTAAACGTAGTTTCGAAGAATTAACAAGTTGGTAGCTTTCCGAGAGCGTTGAGAGAGCTGTGCCTAATGCTCTACATAACACAGGCGATAAATAATTATTCAAAGTAGAGAATAGCTATAGGTGGGTATGAAATAACAACCGGCTGGGCTCTTATGATTCGCGCAATGGATCTAAGACACCACATCTATTATGTTAGTTTCACGCCACACCATATGATTGGATTACTACCAAATTCGTTCTGACGAAATTGACAGTAAAAATCAATCTCTTGGTTAGTAAATGAGCGGTTTTCTGATCGCGCACAAGAAAGTACTGGTGGCCTGTTTCTGTCCCCGACGAGAGCCCTGCCTATGACCGCTGGGAAGTTGCCGTCCCATCTACTAGTTGGCTATGTGCAAAATAGGACGAAGATAACGCTGGCAATCCGGCGCGACTTTTCGGCTGTTGCCGCCGGCTGGAAAATGGGATACTTACCAGAAGCGGAAGCTCATATTTTCCGGCGAATCGTAATAGCTCGATCGCAACGATCAAGCTGGTACGTCTAAATGCTTTCGAGAGGCGCCCTTCTGTTAGTGCGTGTCTAGTTACAGTGGGTGTGTAAGTATGTGATTAGGGCGTGCTGTAGTGGGCCATTACCAAAGGCTTCTGCTGCACGCAAGACATCTTCCACCGGGCTTCAGCTTAATCCCCTCAAGGATGGACTCTAGATGCTATCATCGCAGAAGCCCCTTGTCTCTGCCATCCGCCACTTGGCACAATTGGGCCGTCGCTGGTATTACCTGTAGCAAAGAAGCGAGTTTAAGCTAGTTAGTCTATTGCTTTTGCAGTGCAAATTCGTATTTGTCTGTGCTACCGTTGTATAGCGGTTGACGCCGAAAGTTCGGCTCGAAAACAAGGCAAGATTGAGCACCGCCACGGTCGCATTTGCCACCCGTTTATGAAATCATGGGCATTGGCAGCGAGTATCATGGACGCAGGTCGTTTAAGCTAGCTGGACACGAACCTGCTATGAAATGCTCTGGTCGTTGATCTCATATCGATACAGTTCTTTTTCTATATCAGCCTGCACCAAAACAACACCTATATTTATACTAAGACGGCATTTTATTTTTGTTGTTGCAGATGTCATGCTCCCACCACCATGCCTTGAGAGGTCATGATGCGCGACTGTTTTTTGTCGGTACCTGTCAAAGCCCCCAGCCCTCAGCCCAAATGGTATGATAGCTCGCGAAGGACCAGACACGGGACTAATTATTAACCACCACCGACGTCATTGCAGTATGACATCAGAAGGTTTTCAATACTCACAAGATCCTGGCAAATTCGTGCTTCACATGCTAATTATCTCTCATCTGCGGTGCGAAGTACATCATGCAAATGTGGGACTGCATGTGAAAGCCCCAACAGAATCGGCTTCCCATTTCGTCCAACAAATATGGTATATTGATTCGACTATGCTCACCACACTCGCCACAGAACTAGTTATCTTTAAAAGCTTGGCAACCCAAGTACTTTGCGCAATGGTCTGCAAAGTACTCTTATGACGGATATTTGTACCTATTAGTTTGAGATCGCAACCTACGCCGAGCATTCGCGCCGTCTCAGTCCTGTTATACACCATGATAGGAACGTCACTATGGGATTACATCTTCATTCGGGCGTGCATATTCTTCCTGCACCTTATCGCACCTGTCAGTATCATTTATACTCTGGTCAACGTGCTGGTTGGCCTTCCCTTCCAACTTCCCCAGGCTCTTCAGGTGTGGCTCGCCCTCGAGGCTAGCTTTTATCTCGTCGTCTACCTACCGTACAGCAAATACCTACAGAAGGCCGCTAGGCACCCCACACTACCCTGCCGTGAGGATCGCAGGAAGCTGTTCAAGCGCTGTCATGAAACGATTCCTGATCCGGTCCAATATCTGAGAAAATGGTTCCGAGGTGCGGCAGAGGCAGAAATCAAGCGAGAGAACGTCAAGGATTTCTTCCGGTGGGCTTTTTTGAATACGGGAGAAATTGAATCGGCAGACGAGGATGAACTGGAGGAGTATGTTAGAGAGATGGAGACGTTGTTGGGGAGGAAGTTACAGCCTGGCCGAGGCAGGGCAGAGTGCCTCAGGCTGACTCTCGACAAGGTTGAGATGTTGCATCGGAGCTTGACGTGGTATTCAGTAAGTTTCTACAGCGGCATAATCATTCTCTACAAGTTAATTTGCTGATGTTCTCGTTGCAGTGTGTATTCATTGTCGATCTTTTGACGTCGATTCACTTGCGATACCACTCTTTCGACTTCTACCGCACGCAGTTCTGCGCTCTTTGGCTATCTTCCCCGCACGCCCTCACAATGTCTTTTCCAGCTATCGCTCTCCTGCAGAATCCCTCACATACTGGCACCGGCCGCATACGTCGAAGACTAGACTGCCTGTCTTATTCATTCACGGCATCGGCATCGGTCTTTACCCATATATAGATTTTCTGGCTGACATTAATGCCAGTGGTGCTAAGCGTTCACTTGACGGGCAATTGGGAATCATCGCTATAGAGATTATGTCTGTCAGTTCTAGAATAACGGCAGAGGCAATGTCAAAAGAGCAAATATGCAACGAGATTCGTCACATATTAGAAGCACATGGGTGGGACAAATGTGTCCTAGTATCGCATTCGTAAGTGGTCATATTACTGGCGCTTCAATCCTCATGGACATAGCTATATACTGAACTTGACCTTCTGCAGTTATGGGAGTGTGGTTGCGGCGCATCTCCTCCGCAGCCCAAAAATTGTGCAAAAGATTGGACCGGTTCTATTTGTTGATCCTGTGTCTTTCCTCCTCCATCTACCCGATGTGGCGTATAATTTTGTATGCTTGCTCTATTCACAATTTCGTATCATTTGCTAACTTCTGATGCTGAAGATCTGTCGGGAACCACGCCGGGCTAATGAATACCTCCTCTCTTACTTTGGTTCTAAGGACATGGGCATCTCCCATACGTTATTCCGGCGCTTCTTCTGGGCTGATAACGTCTTGTGGACGGAAGACATTAGCAAGCATCGCGTGTCCGTCGTTTTGGCCGGTAGAGACATAGTAACCGACACGAAAGTTATTCGGGCGTATCTTATGGGCCCGAAAGATACAACCCTGAAGGGAAAGGCTTGGAAAGACGAAGCGTGGAGAGATGACGGGTTGGAAGTGGAATGGTTCCCACAGTTTGATCATGGACAGGTTTTCGATGATGAAGCGGCTAGAGGTAGGCTGGTTCGAATTGTGTGCAGCTTCTGCGAGCAAAGCTTGTAAGACACACAGTGGTGCAAGCTGAACCGTTCAACTTGGAAATTTTGGGACACTTTTATCATGCTATGCAATTCTCTTCGCTCCTGCTAGGAATAGCCTCCAATAGTCTTATATGAAGTATTCGGCGGCTCATATTGGTGGCTAACTGTAGTTCTGTTAGGACTTGCCATATAGTCGAGTCCGAGTATGCGCATTCTTCTCCGAGTAGCTGGCGCTTTACAAGATCCCTGGGACGGTCATTAGGTGGCAGCCCTCCTTAGAGTTCACAGATGTGCACGAAGTCAAAGGTAGCTGCAGGAAATTCCAGCGAAACTGCGCATCATGAATTCGAAAGTCGCAGTTTGGTGGGACACAGATCGGCTGTATTGATGCAATATCGAATCCAAGTATCTCCGCAGATGGGCACTCGTCAGCCATGCCAATGGCCCAGATTCAAGTGCCAGTACCCAGGTCTAGAATACGGTGTAGCCTTGCATGAATCGGGGCCTCAAAGAGTCGGCCGCCCAAAAGTGATTTGATGAAGTGGTGGGCTATATCCAGGGCGGTATTCTGCCTCTCACCGTTGAGACACGGATGTTCGGTTGTTTCCGAGTGCTGATACGTGCGACCGTAGAGGGTTCGGCAGTCGAAGATGCTGTCGGGAAGAGAAGTTTTTGACGAGCTTGCACATGCTTGTCGATCACGTCGATGTTACGAAATTTTTGTTTGGCAGCGAAGCTGCCTACCTTCTCCTTGTTGTCGGTCGTCGGCCCGAAAGAAGCAGCCCGTTCTGGAATCGAAACCGCGAGCGAATGCGGGGGGCCGATGCAGGGTAGTCCATGCGGACTGGTTGTAGCCACTGAGAGCTGACTGGACCAGACGCCAACCACATGTGCCAGTTCTCCATTTTTGCATGGAAGTTGCCGGGTTGCCAGCATGTCTATAGGAGTCAGTCTCGCTCACAAAGAGAAAACTACCACACAAGACGCTGGCGTCCGCTGATGGTATACGCAGCTGGCGTTGCTGGCAATAAGAGATCCATGGCACGCGAGAAAATAGCGCGCGCTTTGGTCCATTCGCTGAGATATGGCAGCGCTTGTCCACTTTTCTGTGACGCGCACTGCTGAAAAACACATGTTTCCGCCTTTCGCATTCATAGAATGAAATTGCAAGATGTGGGATAGAAGTCTATCTATGCTACTATGTGTTGAATGCTACAGAGTAACTACAAATGCCACAATCAAAACAAAGTACCACGGGTACAGCAACCTGACACCGCTGCTCACAAAAATCGAGGTAGAAACAGGCAGAGAAAAGGAGGTTGGACGGCTGTGACCGGAAGTGCCGCTGAACAAGCCATGGCTGCCCATATCAGTGCGACTCAGGTTTCACAACCGTAAAGTGAACAAACGAAGAGGGCAGAACGCACTACTTGGCCCCGTCATGGGGGCGGGCTACTGGGTGGTCAATAGTTGGACGAGTAGGAAGCCACGGGCCAGGTTGATCATCGTGGATGGGATCTGCACGTCATGGAACAGAGCAAGCAAAGTCGGCAAGAGCAAGGCAATAGACGAGCCAGAAGCCGCTATCATCCGACGAGAAGTGAGGCAGCAGGGTCGTAAGAAGACAGTGGACGGCGAGGAGAGCGAGCGTAAAGGTGTGGCAAAGATGGCGAGGGAAACGCAGAAAAGAGATTCACAAGTGCAACAATGGGCAAGCGAGAGCCGCCAGCGCAGGGCGAATTGGCGGGAAGGCGCCGCCCCGCACCACGTAACCAGAAATTGTGCCAAACGATCTAGCTCATCTTGGCCTTTCCCGTGACCCGCTGGCTCAGGCAGAAAGTGGTCTGCGCGCCTGGAAATGGAGGGCCGGAACGACGGCCGGAAAGGACATGGGAGGGTCGGGGCCTCACCAGGCGGCTGCCACGCCAAAAAAAGATGCGGAGACGGTCATAGACCAGAGCCACCCCAAAAAAAGAAAAAAAGAAAAAAGGCGCCGACAAACAGGCGAAACGCTGCCCACGTGTGCGACATGAGAGAGCCGGAAGGCGCATTGCGTGCTTTAGGTCCGTATCCAAAAACAAGAAGAATGACGAGTACGTAGCGGGAGCCGCAACGCTGAATACATCCCAATTCTTCGGTTTCCGATCTAATGCGGACCAATGAGAACGGTAGAATGTGTGCGGACTCTGGAAAACCGACGTTATCATCCCCGATAGGGTCGCCTTCATGGTCGCCTTCATGGTCGCCTTCATGGTCGCCTTCATTATCCAGTATCTTTCTTTCAGGAGTTCCTCGTTCGCGTGCCTGGCTCATACCGAAGGCTCGCGATATGACGCACCGATGCCTACCGCGAGTTAAACAGTCGCCACGGAGCGTGGACAGCCGTTCTAGCGTTCCGATTAAGTCTCGGCTGCTTGACCTCATAGTTGCAGACCGGTACGGCCACGGAGGCGTGCTAGAAGGCCCGGACGCGCCTGGCACGGTCTTGAAGCTGCAGTCTGCGGGTGAGACGGTAGTTAGGAATGCAGGGATGTTCAAAGGCAGGAGGGAAGGCTGGCCAGGAGTAGGGGCGGACAGGGTATTATTTTCGTCCCAGGTGGACGTCACTGTGTTGCCAGGCCCCTGCAAAGCATGGTCAACTGGATTGAACTGGGCCATACTGTCGCTAGTTCGGTTTGAGCCGGAACGCTTTCTGTTACATGTAAACCATCAGGCTAAGTCGGAAGATTTCTTGATTTTAAAGAAAAAGAATTTACAACAGTATTACAATTCATTAGTTGTGACCGACCACGTCAGCTATTTTCATACCTAAGTCCAGGCACACAGGAGCTGACTGTCATCACTAGCTTGTCATCACCATTAAAACCTTACACAAGACATAGACTGTGATGGTTTACAACGAAATTGTCAACACTGCAGCAGACCCTCCTCAGGCGCATGAAACAGGGAGCGGCGCTTGCTTACTTCGAGGATGAGGTCAAAGCATGCCTTGAAGATTTGACTGGTGCAAGACGGTCCCTTGAGTTGGCGATCTCGATTGTTGTACTGCATAAAGTACACTTTGGGTTTGTATATTTCCACCTGTTCGCTATCGCCTATGTTGATGAATTTGCTCTGATCACTTACAAAATTCGCACGAAAAAGCCCCCGCTGGACCCTCACACCAGAGCACGCAAAGGTGTAAACAGAACTTCAAAAGTCGCAAAATACGGTGAGCTTATTAAAACCACCAATGCTAATTCACCTTCGTCTAACTCCCAATGAGGCACGAAAAATAAAGATAAGCCAGGAAATAGCTCTCTTGTGGGACAATACGCACCACTAGGGCCGAACGCCGACTGCTTGGTTGAAAACTTGCTACATCACGCCGACCAAGATCTATTTGACCAAATTTTGGACGACGATGACGGACTTCTCCTAACTGAATTAGAACAAGAGAGGACACCCGCACGCGACATAGAAGTTGAGTTCGATGACGGGCAGATTTGTTCGCATCCCTGCTGGGAATGCGCCGATGTCTATTCTGACGCCAAGCCCGAAAGATTCGACAGGTGAAAACACAACTCACGAAGGCGAGAATGTTGAGTGCTCTGCTATAGCCCATTTGCCTGACGACACGCCCAGATTGGGGCCGAGGACCTAGTCAAGTTCCTGAGAACTGACGACGAAGACGGTAGGCAAACCTACGGTTGACGATCAACTCCGACCTCAGTACTTACGATCTTCTACAATCCCGATTTCATTTTGACCGATCTGGATGGCGAGAAATCTGCCACTAGGACTCAATCGGAAGCAACGGTTCTGCGCCTATTTGTCAAAGCGATTACGGAATCAGGGACACAGATTTGCACCTCACAAGCGAATGCGCATCTTTTTGTCAACATGTAAAGGTGTCTCTACTTCGCCGTGGCAAGGAATGGGCAGTGGTCAGGTTTTATCAACCACAGAAAAGGTATTGATGTCTTTGTACACGAAGGTACACATACCTTGGTCGGAAATTTTGGTAAGAATGGGGACTATTTGTCACAAAAGAAATTATGTGCCGATGCCTGGCTCTTTGGCGTATGGATTCGTCATTACAACAGTAGTAATGATTCGGAAGACGATGAGGGCGGTGCGATGCGCCCGTATTCACGCAACAGCGGCCATCAGCTTGCGTTGACTGCAGGCGTATCCAAAAGCCCTCAAGATGAGTCTCATTGTGTAATTTTATAGTAAAAATATTTGAACATTTACTTTTAGAAACATACAACTATAGTATCGTGATTCTGCAACGGCAGACGCGCTCACACGCAGCTTCGCAGGAGAAGAATAAGTCTAGCCGGACGAGCGTAAGCGATGCGCCAAGGCCCAATCTTTCCAGCAGTAGTACTCATTAACCCATTCCTTAATATGCTTATTTGACCGTAGAGAAAGCACTAATATATGTATAGAGAGGTAAATAGGTCAAGGGAGCAGCTGGGCCGTCCTGATTCTTGCCATCCGCATGTTCAGCAGCGCGGCCACTGTGGCGACAGGCTTGACTATCACTGTTGGCGTTGCAGAGCGTGAGAAATAACCCAGAATCATCGGACGATGATTTAAGCCGTCTAATAGACACTCCTAGCCTAGTTGAAAGACGGGCGGGTAGATCGGCGAGCAACACGCCGTCGACCAGTTCCTGACGCGAGTCTGGTGACTTGGCTGCTGTCCGCCAGCATGTCACGGGCTGTGTCGAGGAAGAGCTTGACCTGCATCGGCTCGCCAGCATCCACGGTTGGCTCTGGGTCGCCGATCTGCCCTTGCCGCCCCGTGCTCTGCACCATTAGCTCTTGCTAGGGCGGGAGATATTCGTCACGGAACGGATGGACATGCAACTCGTCTGGACAGCTGGCAGGATGTTTCTCAAGTCGATCCCCCCTGGGCCTCATACCTCTGCTGTGGAGAATGCGGGTGCTCACCCGACTCGAGCAGTGCCACCCAGACGGAATGCAGGCTTCCAGCCTACCAAGTCCAAATGGCCGCGACGAGCAGAATAAGGCATTTTCTTCTAGGTATGAAAAGTATGATATAAGAACTAAGCCACTTCAGGGGGCGGCGGATGCATATTCGTACGCTCACCTACTGTGCAAGCGGCATCAAACTACGTAACGGCTGTCACGTTGGCTAGGCATCAAGCTTTTGACGTGACTACTCCAACGCGTCGTCCATCTTCTTTCCTCAGCACTGCTACCGGCGCTGACTGTACGTCGAATTATCTCCGTCATCACGCTCGTCACCCATGTCCAAATGGGGATGACCTCTACAGGCGCTTTGCGCAAGGCAGACAGCAAGCTAGCTATTTACGGAATCAGTCTTTAAAATAAGGTGGCCTTTGGTAGAGACCAGGGGATTTGGGCACAGGACGTTAGGGCCCCCAGCGGAATTTGGGCGCTGGTCCGATTGCATCAATGCTAGTAGGGGGATCCGCCTAGTAGGCTTTGTAGAGACCTGCTAGGACACGCCATCGGACTGCTAGGTACCCGCCATGGTCATTGCGGAGTCTGTGCCGCAATCGAGCCGAGACGAAATAATATCGATATATAACCTGTGTGTCGGCTGGTACCGCGACTTATTCAAGCTTTTTGGTAGAGATAGAAGCAGGACACCGTTTTTGTTATTTACTCAGTGAGCCAGGCATGCTTATCTTAATGAACATTTGTTGACGCTACTAATAAAGCTATAGTACTTACTACCACTTCTGTCTGCTTTGCCTCTTCAGGCCTTTTATGGGCAGCGAATCTGCCATGGCTGAGCTTCGACCGCACGAGATTTGTGCACAGGCCGTGTAGGCTATTCTTTCGCTCGCGCAATCTTATGACGATCTTTTTACTCTGCAACGGGTGTCAGCCTTAGTGCCGTACTTTGTATGCGCCTCGGGCCTTTTTAGTCTTGCGGTCGAGGACAGCAGCTCAGGGCATGGACTTTGTACAGCTGCGTCACGAAGCGGCAGTCGAACCACAAGAAGCCGCACCGCGGCAAGAGAGCGGGACTACTCCTATAATCTTTGAGACGATATCGCCAGCGCAGATAAAGGTATCCGCCGTGACCCAAGCACGGTGCTCTTATCTAGAATGGGTTCGACTCATTCCGCGGCTGCCATGGCTGAAGAAAAACTCAAGAGGGACTAAGAGATTGGCACCGCTCGCGCGGGCCCAGTTAAGCCTTGTACAAACATTATTGGAACTAGATAATTCTGCTTGTTTTCTATTCGAATTCTCTTCACTTGCTCTTCAAAGTATTTCCTGCATTTGAGAGAGAGGTACTTCCCTTGTATCGGCCCAGATCGGAATGCCGAACTGTCATGTTATGTGAGGCAGTTAGCTGTCTGTTATTGTTGAGAAGCCTGTCCTTCATCTCCTAGATGGGTACGTATCCGACGTGCACTCTCCACCTCTGTTCAGAGGTAGCCGCATACGATTTATTCCGCATTTATTAGCTAATCGACCAAAGGTGCACGTGTTATGTTGCTATTAGGTCTGGTTACGGAGTGACGCAAGTTGAGCTGCTTGAGCTTTGCATGCAGCGATGTAGATGTAGAATAATACTAGATGCAGTAGTCATTAGCGCCAGCACCTGTCTCTATCAGTCGAGAAATTATCATCAACTTTATGCGTTCGAGATAAGTATGACTGATTTGTTGTTCCACTCCGTAACCAGAAATCATGGGAAGACGGGGGGACAATCACTAGTGACTTATGGCAGCCATGGCCAATCAGAGAGCCCCGGAGCTGGGGGCTCCGAGCCAATGATATGTCGCTCCAAGTGGCAAGCAGTGGCGAGCTCCTCGCCACGGGGCAACAGCAGGCTCATCGGCTTTCATCCCATTCAAAATGTACGGATCAGATTGATATTGCTGTCAATACCATGGAAAGAAAGTATCGCCCGCTGCGGCCGATACCTGATAGCAGCGACTCCGGTCCAGGCTCATCCTCTGGTCTTGCCGTCAACTCCAGTCTGGCAAACAAGCGCAAACGAGTCGGGGTTGCAGTTGCCTGTGAAGTATGCCGCAAAAGGAAGATACGTGTAAGTCTTACATCGCTATCCAGCCATGGGCATCAAAGTGCTGGGCGACGTTTTTGACAAGTGAGCGAATAGTGCGATGGCAGGCTGCCTGCCTGCAATGAATGCGAACAGCGGTCGGTCGAATGCATCTACGAACCGAAAATCCCTCGCAGGGAAAGTGGTAGCTCTGAGAGCAATACAGGTCGTGCCAGCCGCAGCAATACAGGAAGCAATTCGACTGGTAGTAGTGGAGACGGTCTCATCGAGGCCGTCCAATTGCTCAATAAGATTCCGCCTCAGGAAACTATCACTGTCTTGAGATCACTAAAAGACATTACGGACGCTTCCTCTATTCTCGCACACTTGCGAGGGCGAGTCACGGAGCTAGAAAGGCACCCACAAGCCGTGACGACGGAGTTGGACAGCCTCTCGCGCACAGTTGACCTTGAGAATCGATACCCCTCGGCCTACCCGATTTTAGACCCTCTCGACGTCTGCATGCAGAGCAGTCTATTCCAGCGGCTGGCCGAGTCAGGTTCATATAAGTTTCCATCCGACTTTCTACCGTGCGTTTTAAGTCTGGTCGGTGATCGAAGATTGGGCCAAGCACATTCTACGCTATGAGCCAGTTATCCTCGAGAGAACTTCAAACCGAGCATACCACGACTTGTGATCATACGAGCCGCGACACTTTCCTTGCTAACGAGATCTCACAGTGCGAAATCACGGTCGTCTGCGACACCGATACGTCAATACGATACACTACGCCGACTCAGAATCAGAAAATGGACGAATGTCCCAGTTCCGAACGATCTTGCATGTCGGATCATATCATTTTACCTGGAGACTGAGCATCCAGCCCTGTGTCCTTTTGACCCTGAGCTCTTCATTGACGATCTTATCACGGAGGGTCCCCTTTGCACAAATCTCCTTGTAAATGCTCTCATGTACTGGGCCTGTGTGAGTACGCTAAATACGGCTTTTGAGCTAAGTTGCTGCTCCTGACAACTAATGCAACTCCAGCAGATGTACATAACGATCGATAGTGAGGTACGCGAATTTGTCGATGCATTTCGTACGGAGGCCGAAAGGCTGTGGCACATTGACAAGATGGCCCCGTCAGTTTTGACCATGGCATCAGCGCAGTTTCTGGGTTTCGGTTACTTGGTGCAAGGCAGGGATCGTTTCTTCTTGGTATATTTTTCTGAAGCTACCCGGATTGGAACACAACTCGGCCTTTTTGGCAAAACATCAGAGGTCAATCAGTCCCCAGCAAACAATTTAGCACCTAGAGAGGCAAGAGCTACCGCATATTCGGCGTGGGGTACCTTCAATTGGATCATGTATGTGCAGGAGCCAAATGCTCAAGCTTTTGCACCCTGCTAACTGAACCGATAACTCTAGGCTACTGGGCTTATTTTATCACCAACCTGGTATGGAGTATCCTGCCACGCCCCCAAGCCTTCCGATTCCTCGTAAATCAAGAGGAAGCGACAATGCACACTTGTTGGATGCAACAATTCCGGATTTGTCCGAATACTGTGACGAGGCGTTTGTTTTATTTTGCGAGTTATGGAGAAAAATGCACGAAGTGGCCATTGTCTACTACAACGGAGAGGCAGGGGCCGTTTCCGGCCGTGTACCGGTTAAATTTGCTGAGGATACGTTTCAGGGCCTGATGGAAATGATGAACCGTTTACCGTTGGCGTTGACACGGAACGAGGACAATCCGCACCATGTGGTGATTTTTCAGTAAGTTTGGACGGACGACTGAGTGCCGGTGCTCTTTCATTGCGATATATGTGTAACCCAGCTGGGCCGTGCTAATAGTGTAAAGTTTATGGCTCCATGCAGCTATACTCGATATATTCCGGCCCTTTTTGGAAGCAGTTCCGGATGCGCATCGATCAAATCACCCTCGTCACTCAAGGACGAATGCGGACGCGATATATGCAGCCTCAGTGGAGCAGCTCAAGAGGCTTATCATCATCTACCGCTCCCAATATGTTTCTTCTGGACACACCATTATTTGGCATACAGCTATGTTGTATGTAGCTAATGCTGTACTCCGCAGTCGGGGTGAAGGTTGGCTTTTCTACTTCTTGCTCTGCCTGTATGGATATCGGAGCCTGTGGACATCGTATCCTATAGTCAAGCCGATCGCCAGAGGGCTGTTGTCGATGGCAATGCGCAGGGGCGGTATATCGAGTGATAAAGCACGACAAATCTTGGTCGATCTAGGCAACGATTGTCCATCGCCATTGCCTCACGGCGAGGTCCGCGCTACTTTTATGTTGGATTTGGACTTGGCAATGTCTGACCCAAACGCGGCCAAGGCAGAGGCGCAAGCCGAGGCATTTGAGGATACTGCCATGGTTGTGGATTACACGAATGCGTTTTCCAGCCAGGAAGCCGTTGGATGATGCTCCCACACTGGGCTGTCTAGTTGCCACTCGGAAGGATGTCAGTTGTCACACCTCGTCAACGGCGCGTCATACTCGGATGCGTGTGGCATAGCGCCTTGGGAGAATGGCAAAAACGGTGGGCCCCACTGCTTTTCCGTCCTTTACATTACTGCTATTAAGGATCACGGCTCCTATAGGAAATCGGGTGCTCTTGGACTAATAAAACGCGGATTATTAGTGAACTTCAGCGTGCAAGCATATTGCACGACGCGTACTTGACATGCACAGGCGTTTCCTCGTCAAGTGGTTACAGTCACGGCCACAGTCTCAGCATATTCAAACGCCTGCCGCCAGGAGGTGCATCGTCATGGACGACCTTCAACCATGATCAGTGGCAAATTTCAGGGCCGGCCTTGTTTACGGCTTGCTGTAAGGGATACGCCGCGCTATGAGGTAACGCTGGCTCCCGCAGGCTATAGGGGCCACGCAGACGACTACGGGGAGGCATTGATGACAATGCTGTTTGTGCCAAATGGATACTTGCCCACGCTGTTTCTACAACTTGCCTGATTTTGTCACGTGCCTACTTTTTTCTCCTTGCATCATCACTGGAGCTCCCGCGCTACTCGATCTCGTACTTTGCCATCATTTTCTGCGCAACCACGGTCTTTCCCAAATCAACTTTCCGGTCGACACAGAGAGTATGGCGTCCAGTCAAGCTCGCTACCTTCTACCTAAGGCTGCAATGGACGATGTGGCGCCGGTGCCGGTGCCGGTTCATGCACCCCCAAGACGGAATAGAAAAGCCGTGCCAACGGCGTGTGACCGTAAATCTAATCCCCCATCCCTTAAGTAGTGAAATTTGTTTGTCAAACCTGCTTACCGTGCCCTTGCAGGGTGCCGACAGCGAAAAGTCCGGGTCAGTAACAGCACGATTACTAAACCTAAATAGGGTTGTAGATGAAGTTCTGTCGCTGACGCTCATCAGTGTGATGGCAAGCGGCCATATTGTCATAACTGTCAGCACGCTGGCCTGGGCTGCAAGTACTCGGAGCCCAAAACATCAACCCGAAAGCAAAAAACGACGATAGCCGAACATCAGAGACTCCATGATGTCGTCAGAGAACTTCGCAGTATGGGTGAGCCAGAGGTCTTCAATTTACTCGGCTCGATACGGGCATTACCCACAGTAGAGGAAGCGCTTGAATTGGTGCAGACTATCACCAGTGGCCCCTCCACCGAGTCCACCCCGTGCCGGGCGCAGTGCTTCAAATACCGCCTTCGCGCCCGAAGAGGCAAGCGGCAGTTCAAGAACAGACAGGCATGACTCGGAAACTGCTATTCAAACTAGGCTGTCAATCTCCCTATGGACGAGCATTAGCATGGATGAAGAAGTGCTTGTGTACCTATATACCCTCTTTTGGACCTGGGACAATACTCTCACCAAAATCATTCACGAGGCCATGCTCGTGGACGACCTGCGTACTGGACTTGACGGTGTAGCCACCCTCAAAGAGGCAGGCCAAATTGAATTCTGCTCAGAATATCTCATCAACTCAATTTTAGCCCTTTCTACTGTTCGTTACCTCGATACTGCAATCGCAAGCTGTCGCTAATGTACGCTATCCGAGACATCCAGATTTATGTACTCCAGAGCGACCTTTGCATAACCCCGACCGGGCGCGTCTTCGCTGATGAAGCCCTTCGTTTGCTCGAAGTTGAAGAAACAAAGCCCTCTCTACCCTTTCTGCAAGGCACTGCTATATTAGCAGTTTATAAATTAAGTATTGGCGAAACGGCCACCGCCACTTATCTTTTGGAGAAACTCCATCTGCTGCCCTCTCCTATGGAATGGCTAGCAGCTTGTCCTTTACCAAACGACAATACTGCGTCCTTGCGTGCGCAGGATACAAGAACAGCCATAGCTTGTATTTGGGGTTTCTACTGTCTCGACGCGTAAGCAGCTGTTATTATATGATCAACACCACGGGGTAATAGGTATACCTAATACGTCTCTAGCAAACTCGGACTATTGCTTAATCGGCAGATGGTGCTTCGGAAGCCGCTGTTGGCAGAAAGAATAAGCGATGGAGCCGACTCGCATCGCAGGCTGTGGCTCCCTCATCCTCTGTCGTCGCCTTCCTGTTTGTCATACTCTGCAGAGGCATTCGTTGCCGACTGTGCCTTTGCCGAGCTGGCGAGGGAGGCGTTGCTTCAAATATCAGCGAACCGGGCATGTCTCGTCCCGGATTACAGTAGCACCAAGGACCTGTCATACCGGATGATCAAAGCAAAGGTGTCGATGGGTGAGATGGTCAAAGGTGATGGCCATCACCTCCCGCGACGAATGTTTCTCTTGTAAGGAACCTGTGTTTGTCGGATAATTCTGCCTCTGTTGAAAAGACAAGCAGTCTTGACGTAATTGCTGGATGTCATAAAATCATGGATATTAGAGTTTGGAAGGCTGGCCAGCCTCCCTGACTTCGTCAGGTGGCTGGGACGCCTTCCTCGGAACCAAGATAAATGACATGAGCCTATCTAGGAGAAAAGGGACAAGCTTTTGAACAATAACAGAATCAATGACAGCTAACTGCCTCACATAACGTGACAGTGTTTGCCCCCTACCTTATTATCTGAGGTTCATCCAAATTGTTATTAGATTTGAAATATTGACATTCATATATAGCCTGTCCTACTATACAACGAGCATTAGGCTACTTGAACCTTTCGTCCAACTATCCTTTCTCGGCTTCGAAGGTGGACAGACAGCAGCGTCGCTCTCCTTGGCGAATAGTAATGCCATCGTGTCGACACTCTGGAATTACAGAACCGCATTTGGGATGCGGCACGAGTACTGGATGCTGTACGCCTGTCAGGTTGCAGCTATGGCTATGCTAGTTCACCCTCAATCGATGTGCCTACAGGGAGAGTCCTTTGTGCGGGTGTGCCAACTCCTCACTAGCATAGCAGAAAAACTGCCGATGGCTGACGTTGGTGTCTCTGTGCTGATAAGGTTTATATCGCTCAAAGATATTGACATCCCAGCTGAGGCTCGCCAGCTTTTGAATGCTGGCCGCCAGGGTGAGGAATCAAACTACGAAATCCACTGATCGACCAACAGATTGACCTCAACACCCGTCAATGTCAACCCGCGTCTCGAATTGTTATGTAATCAACCAATCCAAAGGAATTGTTCATTTTGATTGACGATACGGATGGAATGACCAGTTGGCCGGCATCGCTTTATGTTATGTTATGTTATTATTTAACGTCTATGTGGTAGCTCTGGTGTAAGCAAGGAGACGTGCTATCTATATTCAACGGACAATTGTGTCGCCGTTCCGGGGAGCATGACGGGGCGCGTCCGGGGACGTGTCCACGTTCTCACCAGGGGCTTCGAAAACAGCTTCATGACCCAAGTCTCCTCCTATAGTAGCAGCTGCGCGCTAATCGAGACAGAACTATTTCTTCTCAATTGGCAGTTTTTTCCGAGGAGCGGCTTCCGTCAGCGGAGAGCTGCTTGTGCTGTGTTACAGCCTTGTTATGCCGTGAGGCTCGTTGACGCGTGTTTCCACGTAACAAAAGAAATGAAAATTGGTGTTCTCACAAGCAGTTAGCGCTGCTTGGGCGATTTGTTTGTCACTCAGTCGCCAGTTGAGGGCGCCTTCTGCTCCTTATTATCGTTTGTTGAACTTCGAATCGAGGTCTGAGGCTGCGGGGGATCTTCCTGCAGTAGAAGAGGTGAGTGGGAGACTTCCGACGCCCGCATGGGCAGTTGAGGTCGGCGTCTTCGTGATTGAAGCGCTTGTGGTAGTCGGCGAAGTCTCCATGGTGTGTCCTCGCTGCTAGAGATATCCTAGCTGCCGTCGCTGAAGTGTTAGTTCGGGAAGTTTCTTCAGTTCTGCCTTTAGTTGGAGTCTACGAGAGCTTTCGCGATCGACTTCGTCCCACCATCGCTGGAACGCGATGACGAGTAGGCTGCGCATGTTGCGCCTGCAGTAGGAGTGGTATGCACCGTGGAGTCCAAATATTCGAATACTTGTCGAAAGCGTGGGTGCTCGACCTGCCTGAATGATTGCTGGCTCACTACTATCCAGTTCACCGCCAGCTTCTGGAACTCGGCTTGATCGAATCGGCGGATCAGGTTGTTCGCCAGGGCTTGGTCGTTGGGCTCTGAACGTTTGAGTCCCATGAGGTTTGTGATAGATGCGAAGGCTTTCATTCCCTTTCGTCTGCAGTGGCGTTCGTCGTCGTCCTGACGGATTTTAGAAGCTGTGAGACTTCTAAAGGTGGTGCTCGGCATTCTGTGTGCCTTTCGATTCGTATGACTGTGGTGATGATGTTTTTTTTGGCGCACGCACGGCATGCATATTTATCACCTGGATGCTTCTGATTAAATCTCAACGCCGTAGTCCCAAATCCAAGACACTGTATCCTTGGTACGTTCGGCCAGGGTGAACCCCTTCCAGACGCGGAATATGCGCCGCTCCTCCTCTTAAGGATGGCGTCCAGGATGTCAAAGTAATTTTTCCCGCGTCTAGACGGGCAAGCCTTGGGAGTAGTAAACCATCGTGCGGGGACTCCTTGCCAGCCGGTGTCTTCGGTTCGTGGTTGGTAATCACTGGCTCGGCCATGTTTCAGCTGCCAGTAGGACGCGACAAAAGGCGGCCCGTACTGTAGTGGATAGTGCCGACCAGTTTCGCCACCAGCGAGCGACCTGGGCCTCCTACCCTACAGCAGAGCGTCGGTCTCTTGCGATGCCGGCCAACATCTTTCATCTACATCATAGGGTACGCCATACCTTGTGTTTTTGGACCAGAAAGATAGTGGAATAAATCGTAATAAATTTGCACAAATTCCCGAAGCGCACGCCGAACGGCATGGCGCCTGCGCCACCAAATGCCCCTAGCGCTGACCTCTGTGAGCCCCAACCTGTTAGAAGGCCCGCAGAGATTGATCACGCACGACAGCATCCCAGTGCGCACTCGCCCCTTCACCGAGAGCAGTAGCCCGATACGACAGCAGTCCGTGCGACCGGCAGCCGAAAAACGACAGCAACGACCAAACATGAACCGCTTCGTACCTCTAGCGGCCCAGAACCAAGATGCCGACGACGCTCTCGCAGACGCCGAAGTCCTCATCGCGGAAGCCTAGAACCAACTCGACATACGCGCCAGCATCCTACGCGCGTACTCACAGGCAATTGCAAAATGCGCTGAGCAATTCTCTTCTGGATACGGAAAACGCTTTGCGCAGCACCTCCGCTCGACGATCTTACAGCACTGGTCGGCTGCCTCCCATCGCGCGTCGCCAGCCCCTGACCATGCCGCCATCTTAGACAGCGTGGAGAAAACTCCGCGCACAGCACCACTCGAGAAAACAGTGACCTTTGCCGGCGTCACGCGCGCTGCCAACGAGACGCAACCCGGAAATCGCAAAATCACGCCCAAGGATGCCCCGAGACGTAAAGCGCAAACACCAAGAACTAATAAGAGGGTTCTGATCCGTCTCCGTAAGGACTCGAAATTCTTCGACAAATCACTCCAGATTCAACTAGCAATACGCGACAAGCTACACTTGCAACTAGCAGACCTTCTGGACATGAAAGAAACCAACACGGGATTTGCCCTAACCCCTTCGACCATAGCTATCCAGCAAAAGATTCTTCAGAACCAGCAACTTTGGGGTCCCCTGGTTGGGCTTGAGATCGCGGAAAAGGACATTGAATGGCACACATACCTTATCAAGAATTTCCCGCGGACAATCACGTCATGGGATGGCACAGAACTCGACTACAAGTAAACTGTTGAAGAAGCCATCAAGGAGCAAACTGGACTTCACCCCGTCCGATGGAGAAGCACCGAAACCGACAATCTCACAACCACGCTGATCATCCATTTCGACCAACCCCTAAAGAGCCGCTTTCGCCTCTTCGGCCTCGGCGACCTCTCTTTCCAGCTTACAAAACCCCCGCGCCTCATCCTATGTGACACGTGTTGGCTCTAGCCTCTATCACCCACCCACACAATGTCAGAAACCAAAGGTCTGCGGCAACTGCGGCAGCCGCAGCCACGACCTGGAAAACTGCGAAACCCACCCGACATGCGTAGGTTGCTCTGGCCCGCACGGTGCAGGATCCTCAGAATGTTTTGCCCTCCCAAAGCGCACAGCACATGGCAGCCGAGCACTCTCCAAGACTGAACAGAGCTATGCCATCCAGCAAGGCAAAACTGCGTACGTGCGATGGGAGCTCTCCAAACAAGTAGCAAAGCCTGTCGAAGCTACACAATCCCCCATGACAGTCCAGGACGCACCTGACACTGAAATGAATGGGGCGGAAAACCACACTCTCACCGTGACAGAGCCCTAACACTCTACTGTAGAGGAGGGCAACACCATCAGATGTATAGGCCATATCATCCATCTCTCTCTCCAGGCTCTTTTACTAGCGTCATCGCGGGAAGGTCTTCTTGCCGCCTTAGAATCTGCAGCCGACGTCTCTAGAGAAGAACTGATAGCGCGCTTTTCGGATATCCTCAACTCCCAGAGGCAGAAACAGCGAACAGATTGTACGCCATCAGAAGAGCGGTACAGAAGCAGGTCTGACCACGAGCATACTTACTGCCCCGATGGCCGGGGCAGCCTTAAAGCCGGAAACAATAAGTTTTCTAGCATCCAGGGCTTAACTCCCCTACGCAAGCTCCACGAACTAGCCGCCTAGCTTCGCAGTTCGTCCCTTCACGCCGATATTTAGGATGACAGCGTCGGTCTTCGGCTTAGTATTGACAACAGAACCCGATGGTCCTCCTGGTACCTGGTCATAGACAGAGCTATCATAAAGCAAGCCGAGATTAAGGCGTTTATCACGGATCATGAAGCAGTTCTAGGCAATAATCGCCTTAACGCTTAGGACTAGGATTTTCTTGACAAGGCTCGCACATTCCTCCAGCCATTTGCTTCCGCCACGCTCTATGCAGAAGGGGAGAAGTCGTTAATATCGCAGTCGCTGCCTCTGATGGATGCTCTCCTGGCCCATTACGAGAAAAACAAGGCGTACTACTCTCAAAAAGACCATCAAGATCCCCGAATGGTCCGGGCTAATAAAATGGGTTGGTTTGTGCAGAATAAATACTATAATCTGACTGACGAGACGCCGGTCTATGTGAAAGGCCGCTAGTAAGTTGATTCAACTATCTAGTTCCTATGCTGTTTTCTATCAAGATGAAGAGGAAAGAAAGTGAATCAACTTTATGAGAGCATAACAGCACTTCTATAGCTTCGATCAATGGAAGGTTCTAGAAGCTCGGCGGCACAGCCGCCGCTCAAGCGGCTTGCCCGTTACAGTCTATGCTGCGGCTCTTCTTCTTAATCCTTCCCGTAGAGCGGCATATATCCGTAAAAATTGGCCAACTTCATGGGTGAAACCCGCTATTGCGGCCGCGAAAGAGCTATGGGAGTCGAACTTCGGTGTATTGCAGGTCGGCTCAGACAATATTACACCATCGCCGTCGCTTCTACTGGCAATAACCTCCCATCAGCGTGGCGCTGAGCTAGATTTGCTTATGAAGGATATAGAGGTCATCACAGCCGATATAAGGGATGATGATGACTTCAGCGCCTTCATCGAGCTGCCAACTTTCCGGATAGACTGCAGTCCCCTCGAATGGTGGTCTCGTAGCGAGCAGATGTCCGCTATCCCCGGCTACACCGCATGGCCATAAATCTGTTGTGCGTTTAGATCACTTGATATCGCCTTGCCAATTATGGTTACGATATGGTTATGTGGTTATAACCAGTTATGGTTCCGAGTTTGATGGTTATTCGTGGTTATGGTTACGGCTCCCCAAATAACCATATTTAACCATGTGCCCAGGTGTGCAAATAAATCCAGCTCTTCAATTTGATTTGATTACAAATCAATTTGGTCAATTTGGATTTGAATAGATTTGGATAGATTTGAATTCATTTGAGTCCATTTGATTCGGATTTATGTGTTGACAAGCCTGCCGGCGAAGCCTCGAAGGCACTGCCTAAAAGTAGCATGTGTCACACAATAGGTAGGCTTTCTATCCATACGCGGATGGAATAAGTGATGGAGTATGGAAAATTCCATACTCCATACTCCATATTCTTCCATACGAGCTGCCCGTATTCCATACGTATGGAATAAAGTCGGAAAATTGTTAACCCTACCGAACCAATGCAGGGGGGCGAAATTACCAGGAACTTCGTCAGGTTTCCGGTTCGAGAACAGCATGAACACGGCACGTCGTGATGCGGTCAACGCGGCATGTCCCAGCAGTCTCCCGTATGTCGTGGGGTTACACTAGCCATGTGGGGTCGCCATCGTCCACTATTGAGACCTTCCCATCCTCAAATTCTGTTCCACTGAACCCCTCTGATTCCAGCGTCCGTAAGACTCGAAAACGACAGGCAACCGCCAACACTTGGGCGCACGCACGCGAGCCGCAGGACGCGGAGCCAGCGCGCTGCCCCCGTAAGAACGAGAAGATCTATTACTGTATGCATTGCCGGGACCCCACCTATTCCACCACCGTTTCGACTACGTTTCGCCGCCACTTGCTCAAAGCCCACGGAATTGAGCTCAGTGCCCCCGATCATCCGATCAAGAGACAGCGCGACAACCTCATCCAGGATGCTTTCGCCAAGGCAGGCGAAGTAAATGCCTCAAAGCAATCAGCGAGACAAGAAGATGGATGCTCTTCGGGCTGCAGTCAATCGCAAGGCAGCGCTTGAAGCCCTGATCCAACTCGTCACGGTCCGCAATCTCTCGTGCAATTGCAGCTCTTGGCCAGAACTACACGCGCTCATTTGTGCAGTGAACTACACTGCGCAGGATCTCATAAGCCTCTCACATAGCTCCATTCAAAAGCTGGTCTCTAATTCCTACTGTGTGCACAAGGAGGGAGACCATGTGGAGACAAGCACGACAGTGATTGGGTGATTGAGAACGATCGTGAGTACGAGCAAAGGGTGGAGATACCGCAGCCCGGCGGGCCAACCACAAACGGGTAGTGGGGTGGTATGGAAAGGGATTTTTGTACCCGGAGGAGGTAGCATTCGAGTAGATGCGTTTGTTTGCTATGGGTAGCAGTCCGTATGCCAGGCGGCATTCTTCTTTTTCTTGGAAACAACAAGTGGAACCGAAAGGCGTCGGAGACGTTTCTTCACCGGCGTAGTTTGACGCTGCCCACCCAGTCAGGTGACGACGTGTGTGGAGGCCACGACGAATTCGGGGAGGAATTTTCTCGGTTTTCGTCTTCTTTGCTGCGCGCACGGTTACGGCGTAGCAGCCATTTTGCATGCGGGCATCATGTCGGGAGATCACCCGCTTCCTCGAGCACGGCGTTTGGCGCCCAAAGAATGGGAACCGTTGGTCTGCGATGGTTCTTGTTGTGGACACGTATCGTGTTCCCCTTACCGGGTAGGCGGCTGGTGCAGCACCTGGTTCTTTGTGAAATGGGGGGCGTTGGCCCCTGTGAAGCCGTCTGTTATGCTGGCCGAGTTGCACGAGCGCCTGGGGGCGTACATGTTCGACTATTACGCCGTCATCAGCGTGAGGCCGGAGGCCCCGCCCCTTTACGATATCTTGGTTAGGGTGGAGGCCCGAACCGGTAGTGGGGATGTGCGTCGTCTTTTGTCCTTGGAAGGCAGCACGGTTTTTGATCCGGGCGTGAGCTGTGTCTGGAAGGTGACTTGCTGCCAGGCTGCTTTGGAGACGGATGTCGGTTTTATGTTGAAGCACTTTGAGCCAGGACCCGATCGGTTTTTTTTCGGGAACGAAATTCTGGCGGACAAGCTCAAGTTGGATGTGCACGCTGCGTTGGCTTAGCGCTCGCTTCCTTGCTTGTTTTTATTTTGAGGATGCAAACACACCGAGTGAGGAAAGAATGAGTGGACGGAGGGGACGGAGGGAGTTGACGATGGTGTCCTGTCGCGATAGCTTCAGCGGGAGGGGTGCCTCCTTGACTGGTTGGTGTCGCATGCGCCCCGTGGAGATGGAAACGGAGAGGGTTAGCACGGAGTGCAGAATGTAGTTGTTAATGATGTCGATGAATATGATCAGTCTAGTACATCCGGATGCAGAGAACAGTACCAATTCACATCTCATTCGCCAAGTAAACCAGACTAGAACGATCACCACCGGAGGCCAGGACAGGATTATGGAAAATCCAGCGTGGGGGGAGCGTCAGCGACCACCAAAGGAGCGAAGCGACTGTCGTTCAATCTCGGGCAGACACCCGGCTACCGATGAAAACTAGGCAACGACCCAGCTTCAAATCGGGGCCTTTCGTTTTTTAATCAAAAAATTATGAAATGATTTATTTTCACGCAAGTTTTGTGAACAAACTCTGAAAAACGGGCAAGGTAGCAGACCGAACGAAGTGAGGTAGCGACTGGAAGGAGTTATGGTGGGGGAGCTACCAGGTCACGACGGGGGAGGAGGGAAACCGGATGTCGTTAGCTCAGCGATGGGTGACGTAGAGTATAAGGCTTTCACTGCAGAAAGTCCAGTCGCTATCGACTGCTCCCCGCTTGCGTGGTGGCTCAGAGAGGAGCAACAGCAACGATACCCTCGCCTGTCTAGAATGGCCGTCGATATTCTATCAATACCGGCCATGCCAGCTGAGCCAGAGCGCATCTTTTCTGGTGCACGGTGTACAATATCGTGGGACCGATGCCGGCCAGGAGTCGTACAATGGAGAGGGGAGAGTGCATGAAAAGCTGGATCAAGAGTGGCATCACACGGGGGATTCCGGTTGACTTGGCCGAAGAGGAGGAGAACGAGGAAGTTGGTGGCAGTGAAACATGGGGATGCTCAACAACTTGTTCTTAGTACTTCATACTTTGATGACGTCATCTCGTGTATTCCATACGTATGGAACCTTATTCCATACGAGGTATATTCCATATTCCATATTCCATACGGACCTGTATGGAGTATGGAGTATGGATAGAAAGCCTGACAATAGGTTACACAATGACTTCAAAGTCATGCCCCTTACGATATACAGAGCTCTTTCAGCCACCAGCCTCAGCGCCCGAAACAGCAGCACAGACAGCGATAACGTGGCATCAGAAGCAGTGGCGACGATAGCCACGGAGGCGACGATAGCTCATGCGGCCATAGGTCAGAAAGACGAACATCTCACGGTAGCAATGCAAGCACTAACGGGCCACATAGAAGGCGACCAGGCATTAGAAGTCCGGGGGCTGGCAGATCATGAGTCTGGTAGCCACACATCTACAGTTGAGACAGTGGCAGATTGCATTATAGTCAAACCGACAGTAGTACAACAGGCAGCGGTAGCCGAGTCAGCAGTGGAGGGAAAGGTAACTGCGCCAAAAATCAGATATAACGACCCGCAAGCAGTCTATCAGAGATATATTGAGTCGAGACAAGCTTGGTACGAAACGCAGCTGCGTGGCAGTATCAAGACTAACCAGAGTACCGAAAGGCAATGGGTATGCCCCAGCGGTACAACAAGGCGGAGCTTGCTTGGTGCCTCGATTGGAAGCAGATGGGTAGGCAATGTAAAGCGCAAAAAGAACGCTAGAGACTGGACGAAGGAAGAGATGATGTCGTATCTGGATTGGGACAAGGCTGAAGAAGACCGGGTTGAAGCAGTGGTAGCAGCTGAGATGGAAGCCAACCCTTTCTCTGAGAGACGAGGCATGGGTGACATCTGGAAGGCTGCGGCAGCGGACTGTGCAGCACAAGAGGCACTGTATTTAATCAAGTAAGCCACTAAAATTTCATCACTGACCACTGGGAAGGGGGGCGCGGGAAAGTTAGTCAGCAGGGCGCGAAATTCTTGATCCGCGCCCAGGCGCGAATGTAGGGGCCGCCGGTATGGCACGGTGTGACCTCCATACCGGACCATTCCGATCACTGCGTCTAAGACATATGATAGGATTGGCATAGCCACAGCCCATGCTGCTCGACGGACCGCTGTCACTGCCATGCCTCGCACGGTACTGTTCATGACTCGGAGGTGGTTTATTACCCTGCAAGCCTTCTGTATCCACTCATCGACATGTTCAGCAAACCGAGGCAGAGCTATTTCGACACGAGGTACCGCAGAATTATTCAGCTTGGATGAGATAGATGAGTATAGTGCTCTGACGGAGCGGCGCTTCAAAAAAGGGAGTTTCCCAAGCGTTGACGACTTATTTGGAGGCGCAAGTATTAAAGGTTGTTGGACCGAATCATTTATCGGAGTTGAAGAGATATATTCCCTTGCATCAAAGCTACCAATCTTCTGCAAAGAATTCCTTTCCATTCGAGCAATCATATTGTCCACACTTTTCCTCCGCTCTGATTGTACCGTGATAGGCACTCTCTATTGTATGGCCCTCCTTTTTGGGGTCGTCGCAAGTGTCAAAGCCGGCAGGAACGCTCGTTGCCTTGTCGCCACAGGCATATATAACTGCTCGCCACCACTGAGTGCACATTGCGAATAGCAAGCCTAATTGCAATTAGCTCTATCCGTCTGTGGAAGGGTCCGATAGCATACAATGTCTTGATGGCGTTTGTGGTGTAAAGAATTGTTATCCCTCAGGCTTTGACGCTGAGCGGTAATTTTATATACCCACGGCCAGTGTATTGATCAGCCTCGCCTCCTCCTGGGGTCATGTTAAGGCGGGCAACCCGCTCTCTCCAGGCGATGACGACACAATCTGACAGCAAGATTTACATGTCAAGGCAGGCTGAGGCAACATCGTGATTTGGCGCATGCAGGCTTGGGCAACATATCTGAGGATTACCTCCCGCACCCAGACGGAGCAATCGGCCGGGACGGCAGGCAGCTCTTCTCGTCAACGAGTCAACTTTACAGCGTAAATGTACCGTCGCGGACTGACAGACCACGGGCCTAGGCTTTGCTTCACTGGGCCCTTGTCGGCCACACCACCCTGGAAACTTGAACCGATGCAGCACACCGGCCGCCTATGCCTGCGGGCTACTCCCATATGCAACGTCTCAAAGTATTGACAATGCAAGAGAATTGACCATTAAAAGTACGGACTGTGTCATTGACGCGATTGCGTGCATGGCTAGCTTCATGGTTTCTTGCCGTTGTGCCCAGTCTGGATCTATGCGCTTCGGAAGCTGGCGGCTAATATTTCATTGGTGTTGCTTACAATATAGATGATATAATATTGGCAATATGGATCCCCTCACGATATTTCATTGTATTGTCACAAGGTCCATATTGTATTACCCCATATCATATATGGCTGCTAGCCATATTGTATAGTATAGTAGTGGTGAGCCAATCGGAGCGATAGTGCCCATGACCTCCGTACCAATTGCATTTCAGCACTATGTGGGCCGTCAAAGATGCCACCGAAATCTCAGCCGGTCTTTACCAGATAACATACTAAACCTTAGACGATGAATCACCGCAAATTTACAGCTTAGCTATGGAACAGATTGCATGTGGTCAGCGACGTTTTGGAGCGCTACTCTCCTCTTATCTGCATAAACCAGCTTTACGACCTATGCCATGAGTATTTACGGCGTGCAATTGTCACGTTATGGGAGGCAATTAGCTGTCGTTGATTCTGCTATTATTGAAAAGCTTGTTCCTGTTTTCCTCAAGTCAACAATCCGGCATCAATTATTCTGGAAAATTGCTGCCTTTCAGGCAGCAGTGTTGCGACAGAATTTGCCACCCAGGCAGAACGCTTGCGTAATGAGCCAACAGAGACAGCGTTATCAGACAGCAGTGCAACCCTACCTTTCAGTGACTGAAGCCGGATGAGGCTTGACTTGTAGACGTTTGACACTTTCAATGCATCAGACCGTGCGACAATGGCAGATTTTATCAGACTTTTAGTCATACGCAACGGCTAGAGGGTTATTCTTCCCAAGGGCGAAGCGAAAAAAGCGCGGACCTAAAGAGGCTTTTTTTTTGTTAGAGCATTTCTTCCCCTGCTATAAACACAGGGGTCGAAACTATCACAACCAAGGCCACAAGCACTGAGCAGCTTTAATTACCCATGGAAATATAACGTGTCCCACTTTATACGGTGGTATTTACGCCATGGATTGTTAATATGTCCGACGAGCAGAAAGAAGTACGCTATAATGAGAGAGCTGGGACTGCAGTCACTTTCTTCACTAAGCACATTCTAGTACAGCATTCAACTAGATATGAGCTCGATGCTCGTCTACGGAGCAAGTGTACCGTAATACAATGCGATGCACAAAGGTGGATACTGCTGTGAAGTTTAGTTGGTTCTCACTGAGCTAGCATGCCGTTATCATTGGAGCGGGCACCTGGCAAGCATGTCAGACTAACTACAGGCTTTTCTTCACAGTTCTCCCGGGCTTGAGAGCACATTCTCCGCCCTTTGGCTTAAGTTGTCGCGGTAAACCCACCCTAATGTGGATGTCAAGTTTGCTGAAGCGATTTCCTCCTCTCTCGCCTTCTAGCCGTGGTAAGACTAGGTCTAGCAAAACAGAACTGTGTAGTTTGGACGAGTGATAGAGGCGCGTGTATAATTCGGCGGTGAGCCGCGATATAGGAAGATACCCAAGCCACACGGTAGCAAGGACACTCCTGAAGGTAGGGCTGGTAATAATGGTGCATGAGCTCCGAAAGCCTCCGTAAAGGTTAATTGGCCACTTTCTCCGCGAGTGGATCTGGATGTTGTTGCCTGTGAAAACGCCACGAAGTTGCCTTCTTTCAACAACTAGACTGCGCGGAGCATAGCCTCCATAAAAACAGTGATTTTGTCTGTAAAACTATGGCCGGCAAGATGTAGCGTATATGTCAGGAGATTGGGCTGAGTAGCTACTGAGATAAGAAAAGTGTAGGAGGGAGAGAGCCCGATGCTAGATGAAGCTAATGTCAACTATGAGTAAAGAATGAGCTCTAAGCGTATCAGATTGGCTCCTACTAGTGGGGCTATTTCTATACATTGTTTCTCCCTGCGACATCATTATAAGTCTTTCCCTCACTTTCGCGCCCTAATTTCACCAAATCGCTATTCAGCTACAAGGCAAGTCACATATCTTGTCAACATCACCATTTTGCCGATAGATTGCAGTTCTCGAAAGTCATCTGACAATTTAGGAACATCACAACCAGTCATCAGCATGTGCGCTGCCTCAGATACGGCCGCCCCCCTTCTCCTGCTATCCCTGCCACTCCAACTTCATCGCCCGTCAGCTCCGCATCTTCCTCGTCTTTAGCATCGTCTCACATTGAAGATATACAGGAATTCAAATCCGTCATTATCGTGGGCGCTGGAGCGTTTGGTGCCGCCACTGCCTATACCTTGGCGAGCAGAGGCATCCAGGTGACTCTAGTAGACACAGCCCAGTTCCCTAACCCGAGAGCTGCATCGCACGATATTGCAAAAATTGTCAGAGACGATTATCCAGACCTGCTTTACATGCGAATGATGGCTAAAGCTATGCCCAAGTGGAGGAACCATACCCTATATAAGGAATGGTATCATGAAACTGGCATGCTTCGGGCAGATCCAGTCGACCACGAACGTGTTGTCCATGCAGACTGTGATCGGCTCGAGACGGCTGTTCTGTTGCATGGCCGCTTTCAGTCCAGCAAGCGCGCCGTGTACTTCGGCGTCGAATACTTCTCGTCGTCCCAGCTGTCCGGAACCCCAATCCAGAAGTTGTCCATGGTAGAATACGGCGAAGCCGTATCCGGCCGTGTCACTGTCTGTTTTGGAGCCGTCGCTGAAGACTATATAGCCCGCGGGTCGACAGTCGAGCCACTGCTCGAATTCTGTTACAAGCCGAGGACGGCACAACATGTCGGGAGCGAGAAATGATGAGATCAGAAGCATCAAAGGTTTTACAGTCTTTTTTGTGAATCAGATTGCCTGCATGAAAATCGATTGAGCGGGACGTATGCATATTACATCATTTATGTGTTACTGTCTCTCGTGCTGCCTAATCGTATTACGGAGTGATGAGTGAGAAATGAGTATGGATGCTTCAAGGAGGGTTTTTTTCGAGACAAATAGAACTTCGTACTCATAAAATCGTGCAGCGACATGACGACCACAACGCTAACCATGATGAGTATCCAAAGGCACTAAATTATGGTTGCAAGGCAAGCAGCCATAGTTCCTACGCTAGAACATCGTAGCACACACTTTGACACTTCATACAACCGGTAGCGGCTTCCATTTCCTGATATAACAGCGTAGAGGTGTATTGCTGGCACTCTCGTGCCTAGTGGACCATGTTTTCAGATACTCCGATACCGTGCCCACAGCCGACGAAAGCGGCGGTGAACATGGCGCAGCCGCAGACGTCACCCCGAGATGCGGTGCAGAGCTACCTCGATCTTCTACGGCAGCTTGACAGCCCAATTGAGATTTTAACGATTCGGCCTCTGCAGAACGAGATAACGCTGTCTTCCGAAGGCTCTGCCCGCCCTGCCATCATACCATTCGTGGACGGCGACGCGTGGGCTTTCGCCGTGGCGTACCCTGATTGCGTTCACTGGTATGACAGCAGACGCGGCAGACATGTTGCATCGCTATCATCACCTGATGAGCGCATAATGACGAATCACTGGACCGGGCCTGTACACGAGAGAGACGAAGATTCCAGCATCTTCATGCTGATGGGTATCCGATGTATCCAGCGTGGCTGCCCGCACATCCTTCAAGAGACTGCTGTCAACCTGGCCTCCCATCTGCGTGCACGGGTCGTGATCGAACTTCTCTGCGAAAAGATAGACCCATCCAAGTCAGTTACAGAAAGTCTGCTGTCTCTTTGACGATGCGATCCATGGCGTTGACAGGCAATCTCCTGCTCTGTCGATTGCGGAGCCCGAGGATGTCTTCGTTCCACCGCCGGTCGACTTCGGCTGCAGCCCCCCACCCGCCACCGCTTCTCTGGTACAGCCCGCATGCAAACGAGTCTGGCAGGAGAGTGGCTGCAACGTGGCCGATGCCAGGACAATCCTCGCAAACCTCAACGAGGCGTCCTTGGCTACGCGTGCCGTGGTTCGGGCGGCGGGTACACCTCTAGACTTCTTGTGGTTGCTAGTGCAGAACATGTCATCGACAAGCGCATTCCACGACCGACTCAATTCCACTCTCTTCTATGAGGAGATGGCGCGTCATCAAACAGATAACGATGTCAAAGAAGCGATGAAGCATCCGATCGATGTTCGAGACATGCGCATCGTGCAGGCACGCTGCAAGTTTTGGAAGGACATCTGCGAGCTACGCAGCGAGTGGGAAGAAGACAAATATGTTTTGCTGCTGGCCTTTCCGAGAGCGGTGACCGGGCGGACTGGCCGGGCGCGGCATATCCACGAACTAGAACAGAGGCTGGATGATCGTGACGACCGGCTTCGGCAGTATCTCCATGCTGCGCGGGACCTGTGCCGCGCCATCCTCCACAATTTTCTCCCTCGCGAGAGTCTCATGATAGATATCTACCATCTGAAGCAGCATGAGCCTTTGTCTGACGAGATGTATGACGCATTTGTGAGCGTGAAGCCGAGGGCTAGAGTACCACTACCGCGATTAGCAAGGCGACGCTTGCCATAAGCATGGCGCATCGGCTCATCATTTCGCGCGAAGGCTTAACAAGCGAATCAGATAGATAGATGGTGAGTCTCCATCACGAAACACTTCCACTTCTTTCAGCAGCTTACTGTCCTGCTCTGACATCCCTCGACCAAGCAAAGGTTATACAGCAGAGCGCAGAACGCACAGCAAAAACGGCTGAATGTGTAGCTCAACGTTTGGTCCCACTAACGTAACGAGTGTCTGAGGTCCCTGCCAGCATGTCCTGAGCTGTAGCAGCTTCAATTACAGCGAGTTGCGTCACTATTTGCCCCACTGTAGCGGTGCTCCAGCGGGCTGCATCACCTGAATCACGTCGAGCGTCCTGGCACATGTATTATTACCAACGGCTATTAAAAATATCGTATGTTACTTGCGAAATCATGTTGATACCAGAGGCTGACACTAGTTTATCGAATACCTGACCAAATCTCCCTCTACTTACTGGCCGTTTTCGCTCGCAACCGGCTTCCGGCTAACCATCAGATACATGGGCGTAGATAGCTTCGCCTTGCCATTTTGGACTAGCCTGCCTGCGGCTTTGCCCAAGCCATCAGCTGTCTTTTTTGTTCCCGGCGGCGCAATACGGCGAGTCTAGAGAAGCGTAAGGATATATTATGGGCCACAACGCGTCCCCAGCGGTTCATTCGCAGCACCGTGAAGGCGTCCCCAACAGTCTGGGCGTACCGCAGGTCGCTACCAAGCGGCCAGTACCAGGGTGGTGAGGCCTGTCGACGGCTTCGGCCAGGTCGAGGCTGACCTGAAGCTGGAAATCCGCGGTTTTCATGGCCTTTTTGCCGTCAGAGATTGTAAACAACTGGGCAATGACGTCGCCTTGCTCAATGTCCAACCGAAGCTCGCGGTGCTCCAGGTTCTCACTGTCGTAGCGTCCGTCATAAGTCATTCGTACACCCCAAAGACACCACCAGGTTTGAGTACACCGGAAGTCTCACTTAGATGTCCACAAGAGAGAACAGTGACCCCTATAGGCTGCCGTAGATAACCCTGCGTGTGGATATTGCAGTCCGGAGCTCTCTCCGAGCCGCACAACTGGCCATGCCACAGCGTTTCCTCCTCCAAAACCTTCAAAACTGTATAATAATTGCTGTCAAAAGTGAAAAGTGACGCCTTTTCCTTCTTAATCTAACGAAGCCACAACTTACGTAACGCTTGCTTTCTGCCGTTGTATAAGTAGACTGCCATCCCTCACCACTTCAATCCAAGATGCCCTCCTCTCTTGAGGCTCTTGAAGCGAACAAAAAATGTCTCCAGCTCGAGGCTCACTACCAAGACTTTTGCCCAGACTATCGGGTGAAGAAGAGCGACGACCAGAGGCACCACAACCCCGCAGACGCCGGCTAGTAAGCAATGCTTGCAACAGTACGTAGCCTCACGCTATGGATTGTTACTGCAAACTAACTCGAAACCTCAGGCTGTAGGACACGAAAAACCAAGGTAAGAGTCAGCGCGCTCGCCAGTCAAGGAAAGCAGGCGGGCTTGAATCATTTTCAATGAGCGTACAATCGAGCATGAGAGACCAGCGCTGATGTCAAAGAGCATAGTGTGATAGCGCCCGGCCACAGTGCCGCCAATGTGCCAGAAGAAACTGCCCCTGTATCTACACTGCTCCGCCTGGTGTATATCTCAGCAGCTCAAAAGGGAACGCACTGAAAACTATGCGAGCGTCGTTGACCTGATACGCCGCGGAGACAGCGTGCACGCTGAACAAATTGCGCAGAGAATTAGAGAAGCTGAAAGCGTTGACACTGCCGTTGGTGATTTAGCCGGTGCAAGCCTCCTGCTGCAATCCTCTTATCGAGCGGTTGCAGCCACTGGACCGCCTTTGGGACAATGTCCTGCTTCTGCTTCCCGTCCACTGTTGACGTCCCCGTGAGTGATGCCCATAGTACGATGCTGGATCCACTGCTGACGTATTGTTAGATACGAAGACTGCGACTTTATATTTGAGAAACGCTACGACACTGATGCTTACTACCGACGGGTAGATCCAAGCCTCTTTGTGGATGTATCAGGTCATGATTTGCCATTGTCCAGCTGGACCAGGGTATCTACTGATGATCACCGCATGAATCATTTGCTCAACTTGTTCTTCACCTGGGACAATATCGTGGAGCGTATCATCTATCGACCAATCTTCGAAGAAGATGTTAGAAGGATCAGAAGAGGGAACCAAGGTGACTATGACGACAATACCGCCAGCGACTTTTGCTCTCCCTTTCTGGTCAGTTGCCTACTGGCCTTGAGCTGCGTAAGTCAAACCAAAATCTGCAAGATGATTTGCTCTAATGCATTCAGCTCTACTCGATGGACCCAGCAACATACAAAGACCCTGGGGATCCCAAAACAAGGGGGAGGCTATGGGCGGAGGAGGCTGAGCTTCACCTGCAAAATTGCCCCCGGCCATCCATTGCTCTTATGCAAGGTCTATACATTCTGCTCATCTACGAGGCCAATCTTAGTACTGGCGCAGAAACGCTACAATACTTGACGCGATGCATGGATGTCTATAGAATTCTCAACGATAGGAACATGGACGAGCTTGCTGACGACACGGTGCCTGAGCCTCGACGGAGGCTGGAGAGAGAAGCTACTTCGTGGTGCATGTGGGGAATGTATTGCACTGAATGGTGAGTGGACTTTTGAGCCCGAGCTCATGATGCTCATGTGTTGACATTGGCCAGGCGATCTACTGAGGCGCTTGGTCTTCGAAAGTTGAGCCGCCCGCCAAAGATTGACAAAGTGTGGCGTGAGAGCAGCTTCACGCTTCACCAGACTGGGTCCGCAGGATACTGTTGGTATCCTTACCCGCTGAGCCTTCAGATGCAGCCATCAATGCAGGTGGCTATCAGGGAGGCGGATGCTGCGCTTTCGCAGATTGTCGAATTGATATTAAACTATCTACATCCCGACGAGAACGGTGTCGACACTGTGTCTAAGCCTGGCTATGCATTGGAGCTCTACGACGCTTTGCTCAATTGGAGATACGGGCTTCCCCATGAATTGCGATTTGAGCAGTCTGTGCTGCCGTCCGTCATTGCTTTGCAGTAAGTCGACCGCCTAAAAGTATCACAGAGTCACACAATGACTGAAACTGAATAGCATCCACCTGGAGACGGTGAGCATAACTCTGCTACGTCCTTTTGCTCACATGACAAGACAGGAGTTTGGACGGTTCAGCCCTCGGGAGCGATGTGCCGCACATGCCAGCCATCTGGTG
>NW_007930893.1:0-1722 GCF_000280675.1 Beauveria bassiana ARSEF 2860
TGAATGTGAGCTTCCATCCAGTGCCCTATAACCTAGGGTGCATGCTGTCTTTTCGCCGAGCCTGCTGATGTAAGAGCTTCTTACCGGTGAGGCCGTGCCTGCCAGCGACTCAGCTGAGGAGCTTGACGGAGCTCGACGGAGCTTGGCGGAGCTCGACGGAGCTTGGCGGAGCTCGACTGAGCTCGACTGTGCTTGACTGAGCTTGACCTGAGCTTGGTCTGAGCTTGGTCTGAGCTTGGCGGAGCTTGACCGATAGAACTCACCTGCTTCACGAGTTTGCCCACTGAGCTTAATTCCTGAACTTGCTCACGAAGCCGTGACGGGTTGCTTTGAGATGGGACATAATGTGCGTAGCAGTCTTTGGAGCCATGTAATTGTTTCGGGATTTCGTTTAGGCAAGCCTAGGATGAAACAGCAACCTGTGCTATGGCGCAAAAACATGCTGCAGATCGAATCTAGAGCTGCAAAAGACGGAGAGAGGAGGGGGGAAGTTCAACCGGTGTGGACGAGCTGCGAAATAGCCCAAAATGGAGCGCAATCGTGGTGCGAATCCAGCGGCAAAGCCAAAAAGGACTGTTGTGTAGTCTATACCCAAACAGGCATTACTGCATTAGGAAATTTCTTCTCTCACGGTAACACCGTCCTGATTGGGCAAGCCGTCATCTCCTGCGCCGTTGTCAATTAGTGGCTCTCGAACATAACCAAGACAGGGATCTCAGCATCCATTTCTATACCCAGCCCGCTTGAGAAAATCAGCAACAAGTTTCTCATCAGAATAATGCTTTTCAACGTTTGAACGCCGGTTTCTACCTAGCTTATTCATGTTCAAAGCTCAAATCTCATGATCTTTTACTGGTGGCCATTTTGTGCCGTCTTTACGTGGTTATAAAGAGTTGTCCTCGCCAGTGTTTCCGACGAGGACTTCCATCTTGCATCAGCAGCTTGACATAACTGTCACATACCGCACACCATGAATGGAGTTCGAACGCGGCCGCCGCTTAGCAGGTGGACGATATGGTCAAATGACAGGGTGACCATCTCACAGCCACAAAATCCTCCCTGATTGGGGCATACTGAGCTGCTGCCGGAGGAAAAGCCCTTGAGGAGAAAAGATGGCCACCAACAAGGAGAGAATTGACACGAATCCAGACAGGGCTACTGACATGCATTCATTATCCATTGACAACTCAAGACTTCGAAGTCGACACGCCTCGTTGATCAAATACCTCCAGACGGCAGGTAAAGATGCACCCTCAGCTCTCCTGGCTTATCTCAAGCGCCTACGAACATTCTCCCTGCGTTCATTACAGAGATAGATCAATGGTATGGGGAGAAGTTGCGAGAGCACAATTTCGCAAATATAGCCAACCCAGTACCGAACCACAAAGCAAACATCCTACCACGACGCTTCGAGCGATTGCTCCACCGCGCCCTTGCGTTGTGCCGGGAAATGATGTCTTTCGGCAGCCACGCCTCGAGCCGTCTTCGAATTGTTTCCAGCTCAACACCAGAAAAGTGGCGGCAAGGCAGACTTCAGTCTTCAGTGGTATTTTTATGAGGCCACACGCAGAACTTTGGCGGCTTCATGCCGGGGTACTTCATCGATAAGATCACAAAGATAGTGAGATTACCTGGCCTACACTTCCCCCGGAACAGCCAGATGGTCTTCGATCAGGATTCTCAAAGCTGCCACCGTCGGATCAGTTTCGCGTTTTTGTTGCA
>NW_007930893.1:1822-3357 GCF_000280675.1 Beauveria bassiana ARSEF 2860
CCCGTCGGGGACAGAGCCAAGCGAAGGAAAGCGACATAGTTATAGACTGCGAAACGCTATCCGTACACCTCATCATCTCTGATGCAGCAACTCCATGCACCCACCACGACCTAAGCAATGGGCCCTCGTCTAGCCAAGGGAGCAGGCATCCAAGTTGCACATCTTGATGTGCTAGACTGCTACATCACGGATCTCGTAATACTGCACGCCGTGACTCACGTTGTTTGGGTTGGTCGGCACTGCGGATACCCCAAGAGATCATGTGTTCCTACTACCGGCAAGGTTGATTGAGTCAAAGACAAGCTTTGGGTGCCGAATACATCACAACCCGGCTCTATGTGCGCCTTCTGCCGGCCTTCTCCTTCAAACGAATTCAATCTCGCCTACAAGCTACGATGCGTCATTCACCAGACTGCATGCGCCAGATACGATTACTTCCGCCTCTCTGTCTTATCGATGCATCACGCACTGCCATCCAATTTCGTCTGCGGGCTACAGGGCGTTCTTCACCAGGTTATTGCGACGGCTGCAGTCGAGTATCTCAGTGGAAGGCGCTCGAGTGCCTTGCTCTTACGTGCTCCTTACAGATGTGTCATAGTGAGAGTGACGAAACTATAAAAGGGCAGCAGCTGCCACTTCCTGCCCCATCGTGATCTCACTCTGCATTCAATTTGTCTTTACCTATCTTTGATCTCAACTGATTACCATGGCACGAGTCGAAACCACCTTTGGAGCAGATAGCTCCGCCGTCCGAACCCCCAACCATGCAACCTCTGGCCGTGATCCCGCAGCATCGCCCCAGTGGCCAGTTGGTCCCTCAGACGAAACAAAAGACGGACCTCGCACTGGTAGGTTAATGGTAGCAGCATATACCAAGACACTGCTAATCAAAGTACGCAGAAATTTTGCAAACAGCTGCTGGGGGCACTGAGACCAGTTGTGGTAGCAATGCCGGTAGATCCAGTCGTGCTGTAGGCCATGACCGAGAGCACGCTAGAAATCGTCATAATTCGGTTTCCTCGCAGCAAGCGAGCCCTCCACCCACGACTGGCATCGGATTCAACATCGCTGAGCTGGTAGCAAAAACGCTTGAAACTGCGGGAGTCCCGGAGTCACAAGATCTACCGGAGCCTGAGACAGCGGGTCATACGGCTGCGCGCTTTGCAGTTGTTATACCCAAGCCGGACGATGAAAGTCAAGTTCAAGCCGGTCAGGGAAGCGTAGGTACGAAACCTGCCGAGCAATCCAAGAGGCAGACACGCGGCATGAATGCAACAACATCCGAGAGCCTCAACCGACGAAAACGGAGCGCCACATATAGAACCATGCCACCAACCATCGAGGACAGTGCCGGCGAGACTTTGAGCACCGGGAAGTCAACAGGAATGGCAAGCCTCCCCAGGGTCGCAGTAAGCAACACACCACAGAGTGGCTCGGGTGTTGATGGCCTTCCAAGATCAGGATCAAAACCCCAGACTACCAGCTTGGACAACACTGGAGAGACAATTGAGACTGGTAAGTCCAGCACTAGCAGC
>NW_007930893.1:3457-19036 GCF_000280675.1 Beauveria bassiana ARSEF 2860
ACTGCAGGCTGCTACAGCACCGCGGACATCCACAAAAGGAAACGGAAAGCAACGGCTGGACACACGGCAATCAAAAGGCCTAGGAAGGCTTTCGGCACAGAAACCGTACTACTAACCACCAAGGGCACTGCCGACGAGACAACGAGTATCGGCACACCAGCAGAGGCAACAAGCCCCTTCAGAACTACGGAGAATGGAATACTCAGAGCATTCACAAATAAAGAATGGAAAACGCAGGACAGACTTCAACGTCCAGTAAGCCATGATGGGTCGGCAACGGAAGAGAACTCGGCATGTGAAGATCTTGAAGCCAGATACGCCGCTCGTGCTGAAAGACAACTCCGTCGTACACGGTTCAATAAGCAGAAGAAGGTTACATTCGAACCTTCGAACCAGGATGCACCACACGACTCCCAAATCTTCGTTCAAGGTGCCCCTTGTCGACCCACTGGCGCGACCCGAGAAGTGGAATTGCCGACTCCAACGAATGGAGAAAGCGCTGCGACAACAAAACCACAACTTCTGTTATCATGCGCAAACATCCAAATAATGACTCCAGATGGAGATGGGTCCCTGAGAATCGAGGTCGATGGCCACTGGGTTATCAAATTCGTTGACAAGCCAGTGCCTTTCCCATCAAGGGGTAGCCCGTCTACAATTTGGGTTTCGCCGATGCGCCCGGTACACCCTTAAGAAGCAGCCAACGGAGACGCCAATTATCGACGTGAGGAGGTCAAGTGTGTGCAAACTCGAACCCCGCGGACGGTCATCGAAATACCTTGGGGTTTCTGATTGATGAGATCTTTCCACCGTTTCGGCTCACATTTGCATAGCTACTTACAAATGCCAACTTGTTTTCTCTATCTCGTTTCGCTGTCTTTATTGCCCTGCGTACTCTCGCAGCTCAGCGAGACTATCATGATGTTATCGCCGATACTCAAGGCGATGAATACATTCTCACCGCAACCAGTAGTGACATCAATGTCGGCGGGCATAGTTCGCTGTGGATCACGGTCACAGCACGCTGAAAGTTGTCGCGGTTCGGTTTCTTCGCGGCGACGTGAACTTGGGGTACTGAAGGCCGAAATGATGGAGCACTTTGATCAAAATGCGGCCGCCGCAGCCGCGCTGCACGACCGCATTTACCAGGCAGAGAACAATTTTGTTAGGCACTGTGATGTAGCTTAACAGCCTGTACTAAATGACGGCATCGCTTAGTCGCGAAGCGTCCTTAACGTCGTCGCCACTGATCTTGGCGCGTACCACCAAAGCCTACGTATGACCAAAGGCGTTATCGCCGCATGCAGGCAGGCTGTAGAGATATCGCAACTGCATCTGCGGGACAGAATCAATGACACGCAAACCGAGATAAAGTAGTCAATAACCACAACCTGACAAGAACTTAGCTAACCAGCCGACAGCCGCCTTGGTTCGGTGCTGTGGCGTTTTTGGTGCCGCTCAGCGTAACGTCGCAATTGTCAATTGAGCTTGCATGTAGTGAGGTGATTGCCCCTCATTTTGCGCCTTCAACTTGTTATCTGAATCATTCATATAAAGTAGTATTCAATCTGAAGCAATGACCCACTGCCAACTTTGCGACAAACCTTTCGACTCTCATAAAGCACTTCAGTAGCCGCAAGACAAGCCTTCGAGGCATGCGAACTGCTAGCGACGCAAGGGACGGTTGTTCCAACGCTCTCCGGCAGCATTAAGGGGTTCTCTGAAGCTGCAGAATGAATGGGAGCACTTTGTGCTCAAGAGACGCCAGACTGGCTACTGGATTCAAAAGCCATTCTACCATCAGTTGTGGCAGATGTCAGCCCTTCGTAATGGGAGCGGTATTGAAACACAGCGAGACGATCATTCGTTGTGGTGCTTTAGAAGGATTCGCTAGCAGTCTCTAAAGGCAACGCTCTCTCCCATGCTGAATACGCTGCATTTCACCGCCACGGTCGGTGAATTTCTCAAGCTCCAGGCGTGGCAGAGTTGTTGTAAGCTCGCGGTGAATTAGCTGCATCTCGTTAGACTGATCCTTTCACAGCTGGTGAAATCAGAAAACACGTTGCTCTACCAGTCTGCAGCTGAGCCTGATATGAAGTTTAAAAAAGAGAAGATAAAATTGGAAACAGTAGAAATTCTACAGACTATTCTATGAAGTGGATTGCGTGTGGTTGATCCAGTTGAGCGAGTCTAGCTAGCTCCAAACATGATTATTGTATTAATAGTAAGTTCCTTCAAGATTGCTTTAGTGACAGGCTATTCTTCACATCGCCCGACCCAGCAACGCTGGTGATGCAAGGCAAGTGGCGGTAAGAGTAGGCCCGCGATCCAGAGCCAGTCTGCAAGTCGAGCTCCCTCTCAGGGACATGCTGACCTGCCGCACCCAAGTCCCCAGGGCAGAAGCGCCAAGAGCCGGTCGCGATCTTGTCGGGACGCGTTGCCGTGTTCGTTCTCGCACGCAAGTAAACGGGACGAAGAATGGAGGTGCCTGTCGCACGATGCATTGGCTCAAGACGCCGTTGTGACTGAGAGCGCGTTGAACGCTACCGAGCTCGTCGGTTTCCAATGCCACTTTGGTCTGCCATCAATAGGACTATTCGACCGTCATTGGACGTTTCGTCAGGCGACAGGAGAGATGCATTGAGAAGAGAGGAGCAACCGTCGCGATAGGGTTTATAGCCACATCAGGAATGATCGGCACAATGAATGCAGTGCACCCGGGCGGGAACCGCCTGGACTGTAGGCGCTGAGGCTTCAGGCAGGCAGGCATCCCAACTGTCGCCCCTGACTGCTGCATCCTCTCTACTTTCTTCCACCTCCTGAAAGCGTGTAACTTCTTTCATGCGCTCTTGCATGTTCCTTCATCGCGCTTTAACACCAAACTCAATCGTGCCAGTCTGATCCAGCGTGAATGTGCTTCAGCACGGTAAGCTTGTCAATGTTAGGGAGTGCACAGGGCTGGATAAGCCTTGCGGAACGCCTCGAACAAGCATATGCAAGCCTAGTCATTTACTGCCTTGGACGCTTTTCCAGGAGCTGCGCGAGACAATCTGCATGCGGCTGGGCGGTGCGCGGGCAGAGCTCTGCCAGTAGCCCATCCTCTCGCGCCGTCATGCTCCATTCTCCGGCAGCATGTATACTAAATTTTGATTAGCGCCCTGATTCTACTGAGATGGACTAACAGCAGCTGCTCCACCTGCCCAATTTGGATTTTTTTAAGTAGCAATTAATGGATGGTGAACCTGAACAGGACTGTACTAGTTTTGCGTCAAACATCAAATAAACTGAACGCCACGTGCAGATCAAATCTGCAATCAGTCAGCTGAGGTGGCGGCGCAGCTCGGACGCAACTCTCCTGTCAATGGCGACGAGCCGCGAATGCCACAGCCAAAAACGTTTAGGTTGCGTATGTACTTGACGATGCTAGTGGAGCCCTGCTTCCGACCCCAGATTGATCACAGCTGGCATGATTTTTCCTTCTCTCATTAGCCATGATCATCTTTCCTTGGTTTGAAAGTGGAGTGTGCGTGAGGGAAAGTCACCGCAGCCACATCCAGTGGCGATCACCAATTTGTCGAGACAGCTTTGCTGATACTTCGAACAGCCACAGCACGACGACCAGTACCGAAAACGCCAGAAGGCCACTGGCAGTCATTTGGAACTCGATCAAGGCTCTTGCGAGCGCAATGATTTGGCTCTTACCGCTTACTCCTTTACCAAGGCAGCTGCCTTGACTCGCGATTTCGCCTCCTGCTCGACTACAATGACGTTATTAGACTGAGCAGGTTGCATTCTCTACGACAGTCAGCGGCCTTAGCTCTACAAAGAGTCTCCGTGAAAAAGAGGACACGGCACCCCTACCACATGGCAAGCGTACGAGTCCTAATATAGTCGTTGAGCTCCTTTCCCGCCGATGGTCCGTTCCGGTGGCCGATTCGTGAAAGACGACTCCGTGCAAGGGGATTGAGGAGCCAGATTCAAGATCTATTGTCATGGCAATCACCAAAGAAGGGTTGGGACTTGTCAAGCTGCTTACTCAAGTTGGGGGCGGTGGCTTGACCAAGGCAGAGTGCGCTCGAGGATTGACATGCCGCCTCACGAGACCTGCGTGCAGACTTTCATCTTTATGTTGCTGTTACAGAAGAGGAAGAGGAAGGGGAAAGACGAGAAGGAAGGGGGAAGGGAGGGACGGGAGTATCCTGTGCAATCTCGTACGTAACCAAAGGCCGGTTGTCCAACGCAAAACCTGGCAACGGCATCTCTGCCAGTGGCGTTGAACTTGGGCAACAAATCAGGATTTATGGGACAAGGTCTAGATGACGGCTCCACTCAATCCTCAGCTCGCATCGTTTGTGAACTGATCAGCACCATGAGAGATGCTCCAAGCTGCGGACCAAATAGCCTTCAACCGGATGAAGCTGAGTCGATGGGGCGTGACATCCTGGCCAACCAATACCAGCAAAGAGTCTATGTTACATGGCTTGCACAAGTATCAATCAGTTCTGTCCTAGGCTGATTGTTATCTGACGTCCATGACTTGGGCAGAGGCGAAAGACGGGCTTCCAAGGGGCCATGAAAAATATATAAAGCATGCGTTTCCGTCAATGATACCAACTTTCCATCACCCACTCACTCTACAATCTCAAAGTATACCAGCTCCCCAAAACACAACTTACATACCTCCTTACACCTTCAAAATGAAGTTCTCCCTTGCTACTATTGCACTGGCTGCCGCTGTTGTTGCCTCCCCTACCAACCCTCCCACTGAAGCCGGCAGCTGCAACGTCAAAGGCAAAACCGGAAACGTTACTTGCTGCAATTCTGCCATACCCATCCTTGGTCAGCTTCTCTGCAACGTCCTTGCCAGTGGCACTTGCAACTCCGGCCAGTCAGCCTACTGCTGCGACACCGGTGGTAATACGGTAAGTCGACGTCTTGAAATTTGATCTTGCATTTCGCAAAATACTGACAACTTGATTAGGGTCTCATCGTTGTTCAAGCTGTCAACTGCGTCGAGCTCCTCTAAATTATCGGCCATGAACGATGGAGCGACAAGCCATGTCCGATTGGCGTACAGTAGACTGGTATCTAAGTCGAGCACCTAAAGGGGGTGACGGCTCTTGGCACCACTTGACAGTCAAATTGGCGAGACATAAATACACAGCTGTCCAAGCTCTATGAAACATTGAGTTCAATTAAACAGATATGCAGCGATTACTGTGGTCCGCGTGATTAAACCGCCTGAAGAAATCAAAGTCAAAGGCTCGTGCTGTAAAGACCCCAAGAAATTGAAAATCAGACTCGTACTGTAAAGAGATGAGTCAAGCGAGATAATTGTGCTGCTTGGTGTTTACTCAGACTTTTCCTTTGTGATCGGCGATATACGCCACCGACAGCAGTGCTTCCCGTACAAAGACCAGGAGACAAAGGTTGTTGGCGCGATGCGCCCGTGGTTGCACCCGCGAGTGCATAACGCCAGCATCATCGTGATCCCGCTGACGGGTAACGATTTTGACAGTTAAATGCCTTCTGGCGCGACACTGCTACAGTTGGAGGACGATGGCAGGGAGAGTATTCCAGGGGCAACTAGTGAGAACATGGGCGCGCTACGCGCTCTGTTGGCGGCCCATTTAGCGGGTAGTTACGACTGCACATTTATCCGTAGAAGGCTCGATAGCACGTCTTAAAGTCTACTCTAGGGCGCAAACGGACGTAAATAATCAAATCAAATAAAAAAAAATCAAATCAAAATTCATATTTTTCAAGAGTGCTGTAGAGTCATAGCTCATTGAGAAAAGAATACAGGTTGATGTAGACGGTAATTTGACTGCACCTCTCTGTTCTGTAAATAGCTAGTTAGTAGATTCAAACCCGAAAGTCGCCTTCATGTCGTTCAGGTTTGTGAAGAATGGATTTCACACGGCATGTAGCTGGGAAGGCGGGTGTGTCACTTGCCCCCCTCCTCCCCCCCCAAAGAAAAATAAATACGTGCTAAAATTAGCAACGAATCGATCGATTCGGTCGATGTCCCATCGAATGGTGCCTACACATTCGATTCGCTTCGAATCGAACGGGCCGACTTTTATATTCTAGTGCGCCGGCATATCGACACTATAACTACTGCTCAACGAACGACAGTTGCTTTCCGACTCGTATTAACTTGGTATGTTCTGTCAATGGGAATTCCGTATAAGAGAAATATTGAACCGAATATGTAGGATACGATATATCCTCTGCCAATCAGGCGAACACCAAAATATTTCAAGGAGAATGGAACGTTACCAACGCAAGCCGATGTTTGACAGGGTTCGTTGAACGAATTGGTTAGTGGTTTTTTGCTTGCCCTTCAATGTGAAAACGCATGCTTTGCAATATTTTAACATGTGATATGCAAAGGCGTCAAAACAGTATCAGCTTTCAAATACCAGATATTCCCCTCTCAACAACCAGTTTCTGGTGTAGCTTCCGGCTTCAATGGCGTATTCCGTGCCATCTTTGCTGCCCAGGAGCCTGCAGACTCGTATTTCTCAAATTCGTGGTCTTTTGGTGCAGTTGAGGCTATAGATTGCTCTATTTTGGGGCTGATATTTCCGACGGGGCTGCTGGTGATTGCTTCTTGCTGCTGTAGTATTTGCCTGCGCAATTGCTGGTCCATATCGCGCAGGCTTTGCAGAATTTTTCGCACATCATCGGTTGACGGCCCACCTTCCCATTTCAGTGCGGTTTCCATAAATTGAGACAAGGTTTAGATTGACAGCTCTATGAAAGGTACTGGTAACTTGGGAGAGCAATGCGTTTACTTCTGTAAGTGGCGGTCGATGGGACGAATTCAAAAGAAAAAATGTATCGATTGAAAGTTTAATGTTTGCCCACCTCTGGAGTGAGAACATCGTGGCCATGCTCGATCATTGTTATTTGTATTCCGGTGCAGCTGTTGCGCCTCGTCGGTCTCGACTCTGCGGACCTCACATTCCGAGCGCCTGACGTGGGCCTAGACTCAACAGCCCCCTGCAAGACACCAGGGCTGGCCAAGGGCGCATGATACATGTCGCAGACACAATTAGTCGTGAACCCGCCATTCCCCTCCAAAGAAATCGGAAGAGCCACATTTATTCCATCTCTATGATAGCAAATTGTTAGTAGGTTCGTATGGGTTTGGGACATATTGTCCTTTTGGTGGAACACGTGGCTGGTCAGCTCTTGGCCTTCTTCATGTGAGTTGATGTATCACAATGTCTAGGCCAAGCCATATATAGACTAGGCAAGCAGAATCACACCCAGATAAAGCCACACTTGAATGCCCGTCGTCGCCATTTAGTTGCAAGGGAGTGCACTGTGGTAAGCGGCGTGCTGGAAAAAGGTTGCTTCGCCTCTTACCATTACTGCCGCATTTCCAGCACTGTTTACCAGTCAAGACCGGGATAGAGTGCTGGAAAGAGGCTGTCTCTTACCAATACTGCCAGATTTCTAGCACTTTTTACCATTCAAGACCGGGATAGAGTGCTGGAAAGAGCCTGCTTCTTACTGGTAATCCTCTGACCACTCACTGTTGTCGCAGCGTTGCTCACCGATTGACTAGTAAATTTGCCTTGTATCTCAAGCCCTGTGCTAGTGAACAGGTACAATCAAAGACGTCTTGCTGGTATAGGCACCGATGCAGAATTATCTCACCAGTGAATGATCGTCTCAGGCCTACAGATCATTCGTGCTGCATAGCAGCCGTTAGGCGCCCTGGGCAGTTTATAAATAGATAGATGAATCAATAAAGGGCGATATTATAATAACATGCAGCTCCAGCAACTCTGTCTGCTCGTGGTCAGTATCTAAGCAGGTGCGTCATGGCACTTGACTATTCTTGAACTGTTATACCGCAGCTACGGCCGCAGTGCTTGATTGATCGCTTTGTGAGTTTTAGCTATGCAACTTTAAATGTGTCATGCGGGCAAGGATGATAGCTTGCTATGCTCTTTTTCGCATCACGCAGCCTCTTTCCCTCGCCGCGCAGTATTGCCCTTGAATCTATGAACTGGCAGTGCCACTTTCCCGAGTTTCAGGGCTAAAATCCTTGGGCGTCCGCCTAATAGCTCGAGGATAGACCATTTTCTAGAGCAATTAGCTTCGTTTTCGATCAAAATAACTTTAGCGAGCGTACTATGTTGATGCGAGTCGGAAAATGGCAATCCTTAGTTGAGCAGTAGTCATAGTGCCCATGTTGTCGGCGCACTGATACGTATAAGTCGGCGCCGTAACGACGGCTTAGTCGATCGCATCTTCTCATCAAGCGATACGTCGCGGAGCACACTAAGTAGCCCACACGTTCTATAAATCCGCACACTGAGCAACCCACACTGCTAACTTCCCGCTCGTAGCAAGAAACGGCGCTTCTCCGCTGCAACGAGCCACAATGGGGCTTAAAACATGCCCACCACACCGGGCGAGCGAAACTGAGATACGCTGACTATCAGCTTGTAACTGAACCGTTTATCGTGTATATAATCCCCTAATATCCACTGCAATTTTAGTAGCAGCTTATTGGATCTGACTCCACTTTGTTAGTGAGTACAGTTGCGACGTCAGCCATTCGCTGCGGACATATTGAGTGGATCGCAGCAGCTATCATGGTAGTGCTTGCTCGGTCTGTCCTGTTGAAATCCCTACGCGCATAATTAGTATACGTAAGAATTCAGACCAGGACGGGCGAGCAGTATTGGCTCTGCTGCTCCGAAGTAGAGTAAAGCAAGGAATGGCGATGGCCCAGCGAGCTGGATCCAGCTTCGTCCAGCTCGCCTACGTTCCTTTAATTTGTCTCCTATATTTGCTGGACTCAAATGTCTCTCCTGGCAGGAAACAAAGAGGTTCATTGCAACACTAGAGGCACGGTAGCAAGGTGATCTCTCCACTTGAGCGGCTCTTCCCTTCTGCATCACAGAAAAGAAGCACCAAACCAACCGATGATTGCTTGTTACTTCGTGACCATAGTCCCTTTTACTCTCGCTTCGCTTCTTACGCCACAAAAACCGTCAATGCTCACCGACATCTCGCGCCGCCAAAACACAATCCGGCTTCGGGTATCAGATGATTCTCTACCCAGTGCAGCTAGTATCAGTCAATTGAAACAAGTTTGTAAATATACTGGGTACAAACTGATTCTCCCGTAATGTCGTTCCTTTCCTAGAATCATTTTCAGCTGCTGCATGTTCCAGCTGATGCGGGATAGCACACTGCGTGCCGTGAAAGACGAGGAGTAGAGGGATGAGGGTAAGTGGGTGACAAAACTGAACGCTGGTAAAGCTGAGAATATTCAATTTTCCTGGCGATGAAATCCTACCTCTAACAGCTATCAGTACTTATATTAGTGCTAAAAATAGTTTAAAGTAATCTACTATATTTATTATTCAATTTTATTCAGTTGTCAAGGTATGAGATTTTGCTTAATGCTATGCCGTATGTAGAAGGTCCGGCGGTCTGTTTTGTTACATTAATGGCAGGATACCAGATGACATTAGTCGCACGCGTAGCTAGTATTAGTCCATGAAACGATGTTTTAGTAGCTGATATTCTGCAGCATCATCCCCTTGCACTGAATCAGGTCACAATACCACTGTGCGATATCCATATGGCGGTATCTTTAGATGCCATGAAGATTTGCGAATGACGGGGCATGCGGGTGGCCATATACCGACACTCCGTGACCCTGAGACACATGGGAAGTCGCTCTCGAAGTCAAAGCAGCAATTCTGCGTTTTATAGACAATTCATAATATATGACATTCGCTCAACTGTGGATAAACTGATCATGTATGCTCGGTATTATGGTCGAATATGTGTTTCGGCCACTTTGTGGAGGCAGACGGGTTCGTCACTAGTCGTGTATCGGGTGATCGCAAAGGTTATGTCATGAAGCTTCTATATCCCTGCGAAAAACTATGATCTCTGAGATTTTGTTCTCGCGCATTAGAGACATGTCTCTTTCGGCAGAGCAATATACGTGTTTCTTCTCCATTGGCACTCGACCGAGACTTCGGACTAGTAGACAGTGGACTTGGAGAAACTCAAGACCAAACATACAGCTAAGCCATCTATATAAGACTCTCCCTTTCACCAGTTTGGTGTTTACACATCTCATCTACAAGCCACATCTTCTTCGACTACTGCCTCCTCAATCATATACCACAATGCGCTTCTACATTCTTCTTGGACTCGCTGCTATGGCCATGGCCGCAGCCACAGGTGAGTTACAGGTGCTCCCAACCGTTTACAGTCGACCAAGAGGCTGACTGAATTTGAAGGCGAGCTGGGATCTGACTTGGCTCCCCCGGAGAGCCTGAATACGACTACTAGCGACGAAGGCACTGCTGACTACGATGGCGGCAATGTGGTGTATTCATGCTACTGGGAAGGTTCTGCTCCATTCTGTAGAGGCAGATGCAAAAGCGGCTGGAGAGAGGTGCGCAGAGATCCATGCGGAGATGGCAATTGCTGTGTTACAGGTAGTAAAGCCCTTTGCTGCAAGCCGTAGTAACGGTAGCACTCGGGAGTCTATACACGCATTGGCCGTTGTATGGAGTTCTCTACTAGAGTTTAAGCTCGGCCGGCCATTAGCAGATATGAGGCTTCAATTTATGAACAAAGTTTATACAATATCATACAGTGCCTACACATCTGAGTGAACTTGGGTAATGGGCTTTACTAAATCTCCATGATACTCTATGTGATTATATCGATAATTGGCTAAGTTTTTTCCTCTTTAAGAAGAGTAGTGCTAATAGCACGAGAGCTTTCAGCCAAGGGCACGCCCTTGGTACTTTGGGAGTTTTGAACCATGCGAACATTGTCGGATGCGCATAGGCTGAGCGGTGTTGAGGATGTCCGGCGAATATACTACATTGGCAAGAAACAAACCAATGTCTAGATGGCTTGATATTTTCAAGGCAAGAACCATTGCGCAGCGATATTTTATGCCCAACAACTTTAGATTTCGCAGCCACAATGTGCGGAAGCTGCCGGGCGTAAACTCCTTGGGCGGCAAGCCGCGTCGGTTCTGGCCGACAGGGTGAGAAATCAATCCATCCACGTCCACGAGTGCTTGCCCTGGATGAAATGACAGCGTACTCAGCAGCGCTGTCGTGGGTTGAGTCCACGAAGCCTTTCCGTGGGTTGATGGCCATAATATTGAACACCCTTGTCGTCTCCACGCCGGTTTCCTAATTGAGTAATTTCGAAGCCATCGTGAAACCCGCAACCCCGTCTTATCCACAAAACTCCTCCGTTGAGCAATTCTCCCCAAGCCCCATTGATGCAACCCTGCCCAGCAGTATATTGTCCACATCCTTGGTTATTCCTGCGCGTAACCATGAGCGTAGTGTTTGGATGAGTCCATGGTTCCTGTATTCATTGCTCTAGAGCTGCTGCACGAGTTGCTTTGCTTCTTCAACCCATTCCGGATGATGCCGGCCCCAAATCTCGTCAAGATAAGTCCACCGCAGCCCAGGATGCAAAGCAGCGGCGGCGTAGTAGACCGGTGAGTCTCTCAAGGTATTATAGTACTTATCGAGCTTCATCCAGCCAAGATTGATATTGATGCCAAATTGCTTCGGCGCGGGATGCGTCTCAATCTGCGACTTTGCGTCCTCCAGCTTGCCTAGGAGGAACTCAAATGCCTAGCACGTCAGTCATCGAACCGAAGGCCTCTCGTACGCCGGAAGCGCGACACCGCGGCTGCCCGTCGCCCTGAAGCGCTTGAACAACCACGTGGAAGTCCGAGAGGATCTCATTAAAAGTCCTGAGCACCGCCCAATAATCTTCAGTGGGGAAATTTGACTCCTCGAGGCAAGGAGGAAACTGCCGGCCTGCCCCTCCCCTTCGGTCATCTCGGAAAATTCTCTTTGATTTGACTATAAACTCATCGTAAAAAGGCTGTAGTCGCAACGGTCGTTTGATCATGTAATATTGGGATATCCATTTGGTATCGTTGTCAATGACCACGCCGACTGGCCGTTGTTTTCCAACCTCGCCGTCTTCAGCTGCCGCATACGAGTCTTGTTGGATTTGGCGAAGCAATTGCGTCAGCACGTCCGACCGATGGACCCAACGGCGAAGTTGTGAGCTTTGCCGACGGGGCCTCTCCGCATCCACGTGTCGTGCGCGCTGCCCTTGCCAATGCTTCGCCCTTGGCGCGGTACCCTCAAACGCCTCAACATCTTTTCCGAACAGAAGGGACTTGACGACGAGATTGAGAATGTGGCAAACGCATTGAACGCGCCGTCTCACCGGATCGAAGTGCAGCTCTTACGCAATATCGCGCATCGCCGTATCGTTGTTCACCGCATTGTCGAGGGTGAAGTAACCGACCTTGTCCTCGATACCAAACGAGCGAATGATGTCAAGGATCTCAGCTGCGATGTTATCGCCGGATTGCGTTCCACCAGCTCCAGAATGCCCAGGACAAGCTTTCGGAGATGGTTGTCCTCATCTCTGAAGACAGCCGTCACGCCGTATAATGCGTGACGGTTTCTGGTCCTTACACCTTCGAAAGCGATATGTACCTGGCCGGGAGACCTCCTCCAAAGGCATCGAGTTGTAGCCTAGTGCCGTGGCTTCTGGTAGCTGATCATACCATTCTAGGTACTGATGATAATTTTGTAAGAGCGATGTAGTCGTCAAGGCTTCTTCAAGGCAGTTCAAAAGGTATAGAGAATGGTGAACGAGTTTGGTGAGATCACTGAAGCATTGCTATATGGGTCGAACATTTGATAGCTGAACAAACGGTAGCAAATGAGCATCTGCTATCTGTCAGTGTCTGGATACACAACAGTCAACTGTCTGCATCCACTTACTGCCTTTCACATATGATATTGAAGATGATGTCTCAACATCGATATGTTTTCTGGCTTCAGAGGCGGCTTTATATGTCTTGTACAGTGTGGCAAAGTACAAGACATCAAAGACCACGTCATTAGTGCGAGTTAGCAGTGGCTGTCGGCGAATGCTTCATATAAACTGAGCCCTAACTTACTGGTGGAGCTTAAATGCTCCCCAAAACGTCTTCAACTGCACATTATGATCATGATCATCCTCATTCCTCTCGGAGGCGATGTATTGGCCACCGTATGGTATGGTTTGACCTCCATATCATACCATACCGGACCATTCCGATCACTGCTTCATATCATGTTCACAAGATCAAGTCGCGTCTTTAGAGACTTCAAGTTGAATAGCTGGTCAATTGAGCAATACTATACTTTGTTTTTTTAAAGAACAAATTCATTGAACCATGCATTCATCCCCATCTCGTAGAAATACTCTGTCCCTGCACATCGATCGATGCAGGATACCTCGTCGGTGGCGTAATCGCAAGCCAGTTGCATGTCCCACCCATCGACGTGTTTTTGCTAATGAGAGCCAGTTAAACTGGCACCGTGGGTGGATCTGGGATGCTGACAATTCCAGTCTCGTTTATATACTTTTCAACATCGGGCCGCAGCATAGCCCAAGTCCGCTCATTAAATATATAGTCAGCTTGGACATGGCTGAATACTGTCGCGATTGTCGATTGGGCGTTTTTATTTTCGACAAGACTTCGCATTTCTTGCTCGAGAGAATACATGATGCCCCGAAGTGCTTATTAGTTCTGTGTTAGATTAGCGGTCCCTGTATATATCGGCCATGGTGTGTACTTACAGGCATGTAAATTATCCCGTACTTCATCATATGTAATGGCTTGAATCAGACCCAAGAAGGGCTGGCTACTAGGGGCGTTTTCTGTCTCTTTAATAGTACTAGAAACTCTCTGGAAGACAACTTCGAGCGACGTCGCGACCGGTCGGGGAACTGTAATCCCACTGAGCATGTTTGCGAGCAATCGCCAGTGAAACTGGTTTCTCTCCGTAACGATCTGTTCAGCCGTATTGTGTTGCCCGGAGTAGACAAGCCTGGATTATTGTTAGCTATATACGCCGCTCGCTTGGTTCAAGCATCGCCGGACCATGGGTAAATGCCGTTCTGGAAGTAAGTTTTCAAAACCTTGACTCGGTATGCAGCGCGTTCCCATTGAGATGCACCGCTGCCATCGGCTGGCAGCTGCCCTTCTGCTTTTCTATTTTTTACCTGAATACCACAGTGAATGGTGACAAGCTGGTGAGTCAACAGGAGCATCGTCTCTAGCTCCGTCTGACGTTCCTTGAATCGTTCAGGAAGGCCCTCAGCCTCCATATTGACAAATACGATATTCCAGGGGTCGTTGAACCCTATGTCCTCGTCACTGGGAACGTCTGAACGGGAACTTAAAGTAGGCGGGTTGTCGATGGGGAGATTTGTCATGGTGCAAATGGTGATTGGGTAGTCCAATTTGGGCTACGTATTGATAATAATCAAGCTTTCCACAGAACTTGCGGATGTGGTTGGTGAGCGTAGTTCTTTTATTGCCAAACTACCAAGTTCGATGCTCTGGCTGGTAAGCGAGTGTAAATCTGTCTCGACTCAGTGCGTGTCCTCGATGGCAAAGCTGACAACACATAATGTCACATTATTGCTAGAACCGAACCCAGTCAGTTCGTAATATGACGTCTTCAAAAGCATTACTTATTGTCCCTTTAACATGAAAGCCTTAGACGTTCATACATTTTACTATCGATAGCCTATGCAAGTCTCCATGTATGTAGAGCGTCAGGACGTTTGTCAAGACCGTGTGTGACTGGTCTTAGGATAGCTCATGCAAGGTCAGAACGATCTACAGTGCCTAAAGCCATATGACGTCGCCGAGACCTCATGTGTCTCATCTTGGGAGACATGGAATCAACACAAAGTCGCTCCTCAATGAGCCGACCAACCTAATGCAAGCCGGCGTGGCCACTTGAGGTTTGAAAAAGCTCCTGTACACGAACTAGCTGTTTTAAATTGAGAGTTAGTCTACTTGCGATATGCAGAACTTCAAAATCTTTGAAAAAAATTGAGCAGGGGGCAACTAGAGGCATCTGGCACCTCTCGGATCTGATGACAGCCCTTGGGTCTCATTGGGGGCTAGCGCGCATGCCATCTTTGGCCGTGTGTGATGATGGACTATCTCGAGAGAGCCATTTCATAGATGATTAGCCAAGCAACAAGCCACTCGTCACATCCGAAACAGACCACGCGGTGGGGTGCTGCATGATCTGCAGTGGATTTACACAGGTATGTACAAATGCACTTTGGAGACTGTTCACCGGATCACGCGAATTGAGCCTCACTTCGTTATGTATTATCAAGCTTAGTAATTATTAATAATAGAAAATCGGAATGTGAGTCTATACCTTGCTGTCGGCGGGCGCTAAATGACTCGACGTATTACGCGGATGCTCTGTGCAGCGATCCTCTCACTAGCAAGTACGGCGTGGGTTTCCGTGGAAGTAAAGCCGGCTTGTCAAGCCGACGGATATTACGGCTGTTTAACAGCAAAGAAAAAATGGATTAATTGCGCCGAGGAATGCAGTAAGCAGGGGGGTCATTACGGGAGCTAATAGGGCCACGGGTACCCGTGGCTAAAATATTTCACGGGTACCCGTGGGGATTATGTCAGCGCATTCCTTCAGACAACGCGCTGCA
>NW_007930893.1:19136-24961 GCF_000280675.1 Beauveria bassiana ARSEF 2860
CCCGGTCATTACCTACGACCGACTTCTCGCAAACAGTCGCCCGTCTTCATCTTGTCAAAGCCCAAAAACGCTCACATCTCCTACCGCCCAGAGCCCTCCTCATCTGCGCGATCTCCCCGTCCTTCGCCATCTCCACGTCCTTCGTTCCCCCGTCCTTCTCCGTCGGCAGCGTTGCCGTCTCCCCGGCTCGACAATGCGGCCACGAGGCGCGCCAAAAAGACTTTTCGCGGCTCGATACTCATCCTCGTGCGGTGGATGATCAGCCACTTCCGTCGCTGCGGGACCATGCGCGGGTCGTCTAGCTCGTCGGGGAGCGCCGTCGGAATGTCCGCGTCAAAGAGAGTTACATCCTGAGGGGATGCCGGGTTAGTGACAAAGAGGCATGCCTGGCTGCTATTAGCATAATGCTTGGTCGGCACTGTAGTGGAGATACATACTTGGTACGCGGTGTTGTGGCGCGCGTGCTTGCGGTAGTATTGGCGCTGCGCGATGGAAAGTAGTATAAACAGCACGTATGAATCCTCCGACCAGTCCCTCGGCGTGATCCGTTTTAGTCTTGCAAAGGAGTCATTATCACGCTGTCCCGGACGTAGTTTGCGCCTATTTCCTTCACGCCGTGCTGAGTTGATTAGGCAGTAGACCATGTATCCTGCTCATGGCAGGTCACGGCACGCCGGATACTGTTCCACCGGCCGAACAAAACGTACGGCGCACCGAGAATGGTATGCTTCCCTATACGTAAGGGCAGCCGTGCTCTGCGTCCCGTAGTCCCGTTAAGCTGTGATGCACAACGTTCCCCCACGCGTGTCGGGCCTGGCTTACCTGCACCATGCATAGAGATTGTCGTCGTAAGGTATATTCACAAGTAGTATAAATGGAGACACTGCCCTGTCTACGTCGACGCGGACAATCTTCTGTATACGCCATGCGGTAGGCAGCCCCGAATGCGCAACCGGGTCCAGGCTGTTGACGATGCAGGCCATGTCGTTTGCAGCGTTTGTTGAGGCAGGTGGAAAGCAGAAAGGAAGTGTCCAGCGTGCCGAGCCACCAACCTGGCGTTGGTTGCGGCGCAGTCGACATTTCTCGTGCGGGAGTATGTTGAGGTCGCCTCCAGGAGCGGCCGCGGATAGCTTGAGCTGTATGGACTGTATATTAAAGCACTTGTGTCAGCCAGCCGGCAATTTCTTTTGGCAAAACCCCGCTCATCCATGTCGCCGATGTTGTTGGGGTAGTACGATCTACGCCTTGGCACCAGAGTTCCCCAACTGATACGCCGGCTTTTGATGGTAATAAGTCGTCATTACAAAAGCCGTCGTGACTCATGCCTTCAACGAAGTTCGGAAATGTCGCTCACGGACGCCGGCGCATTGATGGAGGGCCTACTGCGACGACTACTGAACATCGATAACGGAGCTACAGATATGGTTACTCTTTTTATGTGCCATGGCGTGCAGATTCAGGCGGGGACTTTTCAAGAGTTGTTGGACGTGTTACAATCAACAGATTTCTGCAGCGACAAGCTTCGCGTGCTGCGTCGCCATCCCAAAATCCTTAAGGTGTTGCATCTAGTGCACTCGCAATACTGCAATATTTCAGAAGCGAAACGAGGAACTCTTGTAAAACATTTTATGCGACGTGTACCGAGTGAGGCGATAGGTCTGGTCCATCGCATGCCACAGCAGGATCTCGCTCTCACAGCTCGAGGTGTGGAGATGGTCTCCGCAAGATAAGCTCTATGCTAACTAATGTCTTCTACCTACACTGGATTCAGCCGGCTGACAATTTGACGGCAGGTCACAGTGCTGGCTTCGCGGCATCGCAACTAGCAACTTGATCTCACTATATTGAGAGCTAGATCAAGTTTTGCCGTATAAATATGTAATCGTTTCTGAGAGTCGACCCCGTGCTTCCTGGTGAGTCTTCGTAGCCCTACCTGTCGCCAGCTACTAGATTCGCTGTGCCAGCCAGTTTCTTGACCAACCTCTCCTAATTCGATTCATACTGCTCTAGAATTGGTATTAGCGCTCTCGGACTCTCAAACGCTGCCGTTGCTGAGGTAGTCCAAACAACTGACTGTGCACAGTCCGTACCTTGGTTCAGATAGAAGAATCTATACGAATGACAGCAACAGACTCGTCGAATGGCCTAATGAGCTCGGAATCATCTTTGGAGGTCAAGGTATGGTATATGTAGTTCATAAAAGGTTAGACTACTATCGTTCAGGACTACCACGTCATGGTCATCACGTCCAAGGTCACCCCGTCCAAAACTGTCACATCCGACACTATCACGTCCGAGACGACCCATCCGAGGCTACCACATCAATGATGTGGACGCCATTTTCTAACTGCGTGTTTAATGTATGACAGCATCAGGGTGAGGAATCAATCCACGACATTGTTCATTTTGATTGACGATATGGATGGATTGACCGGTCGGCCGGTATCGCAAGAAAACGACGCTCTGCTGTAGGGTAGGAGGCTTAGGTAGTTCGCTGGAGGCGAAACTAGTCGGCACTATCCACTAATTACAGTCCGGGGGCGCGTTTCGTCGCGTCCTACGACGCGTTGCCCTTTTAGGCCACCTGCAACACGAGGCGGCTGGCAGGCCGAGCCAGTAATCACCAACCTACGCTCATCGCTACGTGCGGAAATAATCCAGGATGTTGGCAATATACTGCTGGACAGGGTTGTATCAATGAGCTTGAGGAGGATTGCTCAACGGAGTAGTTTCGTGGAAGAGACGGGGTTACGGGTTTTCACGATGGCTTTAAAATTACTCAATTAGGAAACCGGGGTGGAGACGACATGGGTCCTCAATATCATGGCCATCAACCCACGGGAAGGCTTCGTGGACTCAACCCACGACAGGGCTGCCGAGTAAGCTGTCAATTCCATCCAGGGCAAGCACTCGTGGACGTGGGTGGATTGATTCCTCACCCTGGACAGTATCATGCTTAGTTAGATGACAGATGTTGGCCTTGTTATAATTGGTTGATGGTACCTTACTCTCGAAACACCTGTCAACGGGGAAATACTTTCTTGAAACTAGTTCTGACACTGTACAAGGTGGAGGCTTGATGGGCGGAATGCCTCAGTATGCCATAGTCACCGCTGACCCTAAGAGCCAACCGCTGGCAAGAGATAGATTAGTTGCCATAGCTGAGCCTAATACCCTACGCTTATGAAGACATGATTTGGTCATTATGACAGTTTCCAGAAACTGCGCAGTATAGAAGAATATACCGATGTACTCTGTCTCGGAGCGCAGGCTCGTCGAACCTTAGCTCCCTCGTAATGTCGCGGTTTGAGCCCTACTGGTCCCATCAGCTGGGCGAGAGCATCGGCGAGAGGTTGCCACTGACGAATAGAACAACTAATGCGAAGTCATTTGAGAAATTTAGTCCTGTCTATCCCACAAAAAACATTTCTGTTTTCGGGTACGTTATGTCATCGCGTCAGCCTATGAGAAGACTAGTCCATATATGCCGAAAGACGTACGTTACGTAAGTGTCTCTGCTTGATACTGTATATAGGGTTACATTAGCGCCTCAGACAATCTTATCCCTTGGCGACAGATATACACGTATGCGTCTCCGCTTCATACTATATGATGGGGTTACATTAGCGCATCGGACGACTTGTCTGTTTCTTGCCGTGAAATCTACACGTGTGCATCTTTGATTTGACACTCTATGACGGTGCTCTAAAGCGCATGATTCAAACAGTTATTTCTTGCCGTCGAACATACACATGGGCGTCTCTATGACGGGTTCCATTAGCGCATTAGACGACTGATCGATTTCCTGCAGTCAGATATACACATGACCGTCTCTGCCATGGTTTGGCTATTGAAAGCAGCATTCGAGATGGCATCCCCGTCCAGCTACTGTCACATTATAGCCGTCCGTTATCGGGCTTAATACTCCCATCGAAGCACAACATCACTTCTAGCCATGAAAGCCGAGTTAAAAAGCTTTTTTGCGAAAGTATGTCTCAGATTACTAACATGTAAAGGAATGTTGTAGTGGAAAACGACATGGCGTGCTATAACTAGCATTCATCGTAATGGTTGATGCGTCATGATTAGGCGTCTGTGTTGAAGATAAAGTAATATCTCCTACGTATATAGTACTTAAGATGTCATTCCATTTCTCTAACGAGCAGAGAAAGAGATTTAAGCCCTGCACATGTCTTCTAGTCAGGATACATCATGGAGTATTAATATACCTTGCAGCCGATATTATATAGAAGGCTTCGCCAACTGCATCCTTCTCCTAAGTTACTAGCTTATTTACGAACTATGGGCCTTTTATGTTCAGCTAAGGAACAGACCGCGCAAAGCTTCCATTATACAACGGTCTTTTAATGGCTAAGATGAGTGGTTAATGATGGCCATCTTAGCCATTAGAAGACTGCTGTATAATGGAAGCTTTGCGCGGTCTGTTCCTTAGCTATATATAAAAGGCCCACAGTTCGTAAATAAGCCAGTAACTTAGGAGAAGGATGCAGTTGGCGAAGCCTTCTATATAATATCGGCTGCAAGGTATATTAATACTCCATGATGTATCCTGACTAGAAGACATGTGCAGGGCTTAAATTTTTTTCTCTGCTTGTTAGAGAAATGGAATGACATCTTAAGTACTATATACGTAGGAGATATTACTTTATCTTCAACACAGACGCCTATATCAGGCAGCGAGGTTGGCCAATCGAGGTCTATAACATAGCCTGCCACTTAGTTCCTCAATGCCAATACAGAACCATCGGCTAACGATTCGTCTGAGTCGCACAGAGTCGTCATACATACGACTTTGACGAAATGGCCGACACCGAGCCGTGATGCGGGAAGTCCTAAAATCTCGACTACAAATTATCGCAACGATTGGAGGTACAACACCTAGAGAAAGTCAAGGGGCTGTGGAACTGAAGGCAGAGGCGCATCTTATAGAACACGATATGGCAATAGTAACAATCGCAGTAGAGAACCGAATCGGGATAAACACGGCGAGGCCACGCGAAACAACCGGTTGGCGAGCCTAGGGAGCCCTGGCAGCCGCGCGGTTAATTGGGAGGCAGAGTCTGCAGGACACTATGATACAGAGGCTGCTGCTCATTAAGAGCATAATGCCATGGAACCGGGCGCAATCCGTATCTACACTGACGGAAGTGGCATCAATCGTTGGTGCGGCTGCGTTTGCTCTGGCCTCCAATTCGACACTATCAGTACGAAATGGATTCAGTACATGGGCACCTCCGACGTATCCACGGTATACACGGCAGAGCTTCGTGGACTTGTTCTGGCTCTGCAGCTGGTACTCAACGTGCACAAGACAGGAGACAATCCCGGCCGGTGTGCCATTTTCACCGACAACCAGGCGGCACTTCAGGCCCTCCAAAACCCAAAATGTCCATCCGGTCAGTATATCCTCATCGAGGCGGTACAGGCCCTGGATGAGCTTCGGCGCCTGAAATTGAGCATCCAATTTCGGTGGATTCCCGCACATGTCGGAGTGCCTGGAAATGAGGCTGCCGACCAAGCAGCCAAAGAAGCCGCGGATCCAAATCTGGCGCAACCGGACACCACGGTACTCCGGACACTCCTAGCCACGACAAGGACCAATATTCGACAAGCGATGAAAGCATAATGGGCCCAAGCCTGGGCAGACGACAAACACGGGCGCGACCTTTTCAACCTCGGCGTCCGGCCCGGCAAAGCAACACTCTCCACACACATCAGAACACACAGAGCCATCAGCTCAGTCATCACCCAAATGCGCACCGGAAAGACCGGCCTCCGTGCATACCTGCACGGAATCAATAGGG
>NW_007930893.1:25061-40505 GCF_000280675.1 Beauveria bassiana ARSEF 2860
AGTCAGAGACACAGAACTGTCATGAAAAGTCATCTGTATGATACGGCGATCCGAAGCGACGACAAAGCCGAAGTTAACCAGACCAAAACTCTGTCGTCGAGCGCGGACCGCAGAATCTACAGGTAGATAGAACGCTGCATAGCTGCCAACAAAGGCGGCTGAGACAGTCTATGAATACAAAGTCAAGTTCAAGTTCAGTGAGAGCTGGGACGCGTGCACTGGGATACGCCACGTACTGGTATATGGCACGTCCTGGGATACAGTGCGTGAGACATTCATCAAACAGGGAAGGCCACATGATACCCTCACAGAGACGGCATGCAGACAGCAAGTGTGACCATGTTGTAGGGAGTACTAGGATTGTATAGTATCAAAACAACTTACTCCTCAACCATTCGAGACATTGGATGCTTGGTGATTGCAATGTCGCCAGCTGCTAAGACTCACTAACGAGTTCACATCGTGTCATGATGATCACCTGAGGGTCTTGAGTCCGAAGGTGAAACGCGCCACAATGTGGACCTCAATTTCCCAGTTCAGCGCCATAACGGCCAGCTGACCAATGATCCCTGCCGAGAATCATGTGGCACTAATAGTGAAACTATTATCATGAAAAACCTCGCATTGAACTGCTCCGTGCGCTCGATTTACGTTGCTTGCTATAAAAGTTCTAGTAATTTCTGCCACAACTGTATTTACCTTGCCTGTGCTGACATATGATATGTAAAATAATACACATGCCCGTGACGCGGTGACCGATGCTGTCACAACATAACTGGTTAGCTCCGCCGCTATTCGCACTTAAGATAGAATACTACCCTTCACCTGGACAGCGTTCCTGCGCCGAACGCTTTGCTGGGAGCTTAGGAGAGGGGGTCACAATACCCGTATCTGCGTCGCATGCGTATCCAGCTTTTCAACTTTGGTGTTACATTTGAATAGCGCAGCATCACGCAAATCAATTCAAATGTGCATGAACATGTAGCTATACACTATTATAAACAGATGTTTTAAGGCTAATAAAACATTTATGGCATAGGTGATGCAAGCTATTTCAGGCATCAAGTCAGTAATCCTACTATGACCTGCTAGCATTGATATCAGAAGAGAGAAATCTCATTCTCTCTTGACAATGATATACAATGTTTTAATAGGAGATCTGCTGATCAGTGTCAAAGTTGATTTCTGTATTATGTGCTGCACTCATTTACCAGGCTAGATTGTGTGGGGCTCCTGAGTTGTATTTGATATTGTAGTGTAACAGACAGGGAAAGTCACTACAGTTCGGGATTTAGCTAAAACTAGTACGCTATGTGAAGATGTGTGAAATATGCTAGGGTTTAAACCTAAGTCAAAGGCATTTAGATTGGCGATGTTAACATGCGAAGTGCTGACAGGTGCGATCGTCTGGTGGGCAACTCGTACCGAAAATTAGTGGGGCGATAAGCTGCCGTACCAAAATGGCACGCATACTAGGACCTGTAGGTTCTGAGTGTATAATCAGAATTAGTTGCTTATTTAACAATAGTGTATCTGAACTTTCAGCTTTTGATTAAGCTGTTTGTGCTCGACTTGCTCGTGTTGATCAACACCAAAGTTGAACAGCTGGATACGCATGCGACGCAGATACGGGTATTGTGAACCCCTCTCCAAGGGAGGCCTAAAGTCATGCGGCCCCGCGAACCTAGGGCTGCCATGGAACAAGTACAATATCGGCCGTCTCCTCCTTCTCTTCCCATCTCTTCCACCTTCTCCATTGACAGCACCGTCCCAGCGTATCTTTTTACAATGAAAACTGTCGACATCATCTATCTCACTTCATCTATCTCAAGTTCATCTAAGTAACAACCATGGCAGCTGCCTCTATGCTCATATCAAGCTCTAACTATCTTGCCGCGTACGGCTCGCCTGTATCTGCCGTGGTCTCGTCTGCGGAGCCCTATCGAGCTGCCTATAACAACCCCAAGTCTCTTCTGCGCCAGACGCTGCCCTCTATCTCAGAAGTCATATCCGGTACTCGACTAGGAAGCAAACGCCCTCTACTTACCGGCAGACCTGAGCTAAGCTGCTGTACTTCGCCTGTGAGGGTTCGCAAACGTATATTACCGAGCAAGTTTAAAGAACCTGCTGCTTATGGCCCCGTGTCTGGTGGTCATCGTCAACCTCCCGCGCCTACTCCTCAACCTGACCAGGCCAGCTATATGCTTGCCGGGCATATGCCTCTTCCTGGACATCCCACCACTTCCTATCACGAGCAACCCAACACTTTTCAGTCCCAGACTCATAGCAACTTTACGCTTGATAATCCTCGTTTCCGTGATGTAGCAACTTCCCCCAGAAGTTACGTGAGCTGGACCTACCAGGAGTTTTTCAGCCGCGTAAGTCTAATTCGATCCTTCTGACTACAACTATTCTGGCTCCAACCATTCAGTGTAACTAACAAACTACACTCAGATTCGCTACTCCCCCAGCACAACCGTGCACTTCGCCAAAGCTTATGGCCGTGTTGACCAGCAACAGCACCTGCCCTGCGAAAGCGAGGTCAATGAGATGCTTGCCAACTTGGACTTGATCAAGCGCGATATCGAGCAAGTCTGCATTTTCATCCAGAGTACCAAGCGTCCCGTTGATGGGAACCATGACGTCAACATGCACAACAACGGCTGGGAGTCTGCGCCGCGAAACGTGGTAAAAAAACGCCGCGTCCGTGTTGGTCCCAGCCGCTGTCACTCTTGCAACATCACCCAGGCTCCCGAATGGCGACGCGGCCCCGAAGGTGCCGGCACTCTGTGCAACGCCTGCGGCCTGCACTACGCCAAGCTGGAGCGCAATCGCCTTCGTGCAGAAAATAGTAACTAACAGATATAAGTTGAGTTATTTCGAGATGCTACTAAGAAAGTGATATTACTCTGGTTACTTGAGAGGAACTCAAACATGGACTGGGTGCAAAGGGAGCTCCAGCAGCTGCAAGAACTACACGAAGAGCACGCAAGTCACGCTTCAAGACTTAATCGGACAATGCTGACGGAAACCCAGAAATTATTTGTAGTTTGTCGTGGTTTTGAGCGGCAGAGAGATGGGCCGATCTATAGGGGGATAGCACCCTGAGGACATCCACCCACAGAGGCTGGCACTGCAAATCCATCCTCCACGGTCCGACAGCCTTGACAGGTCAGCGCTTATTAAGGCCAGCACACAAAGAACGCCCTAGCAGGAGGACCGCCATATATTTAATCTATTTCAGTACGTTCCCTCCAGGGTCTACTCGTCTCAACCGCTCGTTGCGGCACTACATAAGTTGCGTTCGTGCCATTCGATCTCACGCGCTCAAAAATGCCCATGTTTCTCATAACCTCTCCCTTTCAGTCTCGGCGAATGCGCCAGGGATCTCATGCGGGTGTGCAGGTCGCGCGCTTGCCTTTCACAGGCCCCAGGTGCCGTCAGTTGCAGCGATTCCAGAGACGATCGATCGAATTTCCTCATAACGCTCTCATTGCCATTGAAAACGAAATACCCAGAAGACTTTGATATGTTCAAAATAATGTAGCGTTTCCTGACGGTCAGCGTCGCCCATCAGTAGGATGCCTAGTGCAGCCCTTATCTTGTGGCACCCCATGGATGCCATCTTGTTCACAAGGCTAAGTTTCAGGTCCCCATAAAGATGCATCAAATGCCACACAAAATCTAGGGTCTGTCAAAATCTGACCCAACCGATTCTTCTAATTGGACGTGGCGCCCCAGGCGTGCCTTCCACGTATTTTCGCACCGCGAATTCTCCTGCCCGAACACGCCCTGGTATTCCCGTATCTTGTAATAGAATTCTCCATCAACCGCTGTCTTTTCACTGGCATACTTTTCTGCCATGTCCCGCTTCGCTTCGCCACTGATGTCTGCGCCTGGTTAGGCCTCCGTGGGTCCGTCGAATAAACCTGCAGCATAGAGATCGACGACCCACCGCGACTCTGGTGAGTTGAGAGCCCTCTCCTCGAAGACACTCCAATAGAAAACCTGCGGGAAGGTCGACTTGCGCGAATATGTCGCCACTAGCTACTAATTCTTCTCGAGACAGTTTTGAATGGCCAACGCGTCCTGTAATTCGGGTTCGCTGATGATGGCCGGTATTCGATTCTGTGTTTCCCCAGGGCTGCAGCCACGCTGCCCTTGAGAAAGCTTCACAAGTCTCCTCACGTTTTTTTTCGGTCTGGTCCTTCCGAGTTGGGAAAAGACAGATGACCGAGACTGATTGTACATAGCAGCCTCAATGTATTGTCCATATGTCGCCTACTCATTTTGCGTGTACCTCCGGCGAAAGCACTATCCAGGGAAGAAAAGCTTGCGACGCTATTTTGACTGGCTGTTGATATTGGCAGTTTTTTTTATCTCCCTTGGTTCTGCTAGCGCCCGCTGTCAAGAAGCTGATGGGCAGAAAAGGAACCAACGAATTGGAGGGGAAGTGGGCAAGGACCGAGCCGCCCTCGCGAGCATGATGCGCCGATGGTGCCAATGAAAGGCGGTGGTCACGAGCTGGAGCAGTCATAGACGCACGAACGCATCAGCCGAGACTGTTGGGCCTAAAAGCAGCAACAAGAGGACGCCACTAGCTTAAGTTGTCGGGAAATGGTTGCGCAAAAAAGCGGACAATGAGCATTGAAGAGGAAGGGGAACTAAATGGAACGACAGAAGACACTGCACTCTGACAGCTCGCGGTACCGAGAAGGGGATGAGATGATAGAAAGTGGACGGATGCAAAATCATCAAGCGGACAAGGTAGAAGACGAGGAAGTGGACGCGCTTGCCGAGAGGCACCGCTGAGCCTGTTACAGTCGTGAGACAGATTTTGACTAGAAAAAAATGAACGAACTTCGTTCGAGGCTGGACTAGACGACGATGCAGACCAAAATCAACGGCGAGAAAGATTCACGCCACCGACGCCGGGGAGCAAGAACAACGGGGAATTGTGACTTCCTGGACTTGATGACCAGAAGACTATTGAAAGCCAATGACAGGAAGAACCATGCCGCTGCAAGTGTCCATATACGTGATGGTAGACTAAGGGACGCAATGCGCCCTCGCAGAGAGCATGGAGCCTAGGGTCGCCGCAATACCCTCATCTACACCGTGATTAATATACTGTATGTCCAACACTCAATAAACTGACATCTAAAACAGCGTGTCTCTGTACCGTTAAGCAAAAAATGCCCGCCGTTGATTTGGGCTGCTGGTCAACATGGCAATCGTGATTTCCAGTATGGCTACGCTGAGCGCTTGCGTCGTACTGTATATCATAACTGTTTTAACATGGGCATTCTTGGCTCTTCGCTGAACTGCTGATCGTGTGAGAGCGGGATCTGCTCGGCCTTCGTAGGTACAGATGGACGACAAATAAAATTTAGAGACGGCTAATTTGCTCAGAGCTGTGCCATTTCATTTGGTTTACTATACCGAGCCAGCGAGAGCAGCGTTGTGTAAGAGAGGTGCCCAATACACCAACTGCGTAGTTATGCTAGTCATTTTCTCTCACTTTTGAACATCGGCAATGGTCCAGCATCGGCCATCAAAACTACTTGTAGAATCATTCCTATTACTAGCTTCTCCTGTTATTTCGCGGAGGCTATTATTCTCCAGTACAAGAATGGACAGCCCCTTTGATCAGATCAAATAGTTGGAGGAGGTTGGTGGCTCCCGCAGGTAGCTACTGCAGATAACCACATGGTACTGCTTGATAGAGAGCATTGCACAGGCGTCTTGGGGGGCACAGAGTCAATTGGATACATCTTGAGAAAGAGACAAATTCTATTTAGCGCCCTCCGCTTGAACCTCAAAGTGATGCAAAGTCTTATTGACTATATCAAAGCTAATGTCAATTTCCCAATTTAGCAAGCCAGGGGCAACAGGGGGCAACAGGGCGTCAAGGGCCGTGTAAAAGGCCAAGCCGGCCGCAGCGTGTGAGTCCCATACAGAATTTATATATATAATACTGTGCCGATTCTGCTACCGTAAAAACCGTTACGGGTGTCGCTAGTGCTTTTGGTCAATTTTAGTTACCTGGCGGCTTAATCAAAATCGCTATTTCTGGCTCTCTGGGCAGCAGCCAAAATACACCCACTAAAACTATTATGTTAGAAACCCGCGACACCCATAACGGCTTTTGCGGGTACAACAGATCGTTCAACACGTCGCGCATGGCACCCTTCGCAGACACTGCTAATATGATTAGCTTGTCATTAAGCAGCAAGACAGCGCACCCGAGATGACCGTCCTGCTCCCACGTTGTCGTTCTCGAGGCTCCAACGAGACAACGTCCGCAAGAGGTATTTCACCGGAATACGCTTAGCTCTGTCGCCAAATTTCACTTCATTTATTTTCTCTAATTTAACGTAGATTTAGATGCGGATATTCTACGTACACAGGTAAGTATAGCAGTCACTAGCTGCATTGTCTACGTACATATTCTCCGTTAAGCTTATCTTCGTTGAGCACCTCATTTAGCAATTTCTAAGCGGCGATTCCAACGTCCTAGAAAGGTTAGCACGCGCATGCCACGTCCATATTCTTATTTCTCACCTCTCCTTTCTATCTACCATACTAGATACATCCTACGCGTTAAAGTCACGCGACAGTTTTAATCGTAAATCAGCTTCCATAGATACGGCAGGTGAGCGGCAATGCCAAATCCTGTGGCCAGTAGAACAACATTTCATATAAATGTACTAGTACGCTACTTTCCATGCGGTCCACTCAACATTGCCCTACATATGGTGGGGCCATAATACGATAGAGTGAATAGATTTTTAGTGAAGCCGCCACAAGGCTCAATGAAATGCTTCTACGGCTCTTCAGACCAAAGATATACAGTAAAAAGGATGTATCTATGCGGCCGACCACAGACTACCCCCCGGAACGCAAAGGCTTATGTACTGTCCAGCTTTCACCTTCAGCGGCCTAGACAATTGCGAGTTTAATTTGATTTTCTTGCCGTATTAAGCCCTAGCCTATTCCGATACAGTACGCTGGCGAGTCAGACGATAGAGGGTGTAAAGAATAGCGCTCCGCCAATGTACAGGCACAAGCGCGGGAACAGATCGGCGGATGAGGCAGCCGCCAAAGACCGTACACGAGGGCGAACAAAAGTATCCGGTGGATGCGCAGGGCGGCTTCGTATGAGACGCTTCGCAGTGCCAAAGGGATCACCTGCCCATCCAGGTCAACTCTCTGACTTGTCCTCCAAAAGCAGCTTTCAAATTCCTCAATCAGGCGATGTACAGAGTAGGAAATTGATTGTTTTCTATACTTGTCGGTCACGTTTGGCTCTTCCACAAGCGCTCACTCGGCGTTCAGAAGTCTTTAGGCTTGGTAACCCCGTCACTGATTACGCCGACTACCAGCCTCAACCCTTCCTTCCACTGTGGTCGACAGTCGCAAACATCTGCTCGACATGGCGTGGACGGGGGCATGCCGATCATACTACGCAGTACGCTTGCAGTCACCGGTCGGCCGCTCACCCGATACGGACTCTCTGGGTAGAGCTTCGTCTGGTGGAAGCCAATGGACCGTATAGTTTTCTTGTTCGCCTCGAGGAAATTCTTCAGGGCCGTATCGGCAACCGCCACTTCGCACATGTCAAGCTGGTGAAGACCTAGTGCGCAGTGGGACAGCAATTCTAAAACGCACTCTGATCCACTCAGGCGAAGAACCTTCACGTTTTCCAGCAGCCGACTCAGAGTCCTTGAGAGACTGGTCAGGTCTGGTTTTTCCCATACATCGAAATGCGGAAGCTCGTAATCATACAAGCCGACAGTATTAATGGCGACACCTCTCCTTCTGGCATTCTGAATAGCAATGGTGGCGACTTCGAGATGGTGTCGATAAAACTCATCTTTCATGATAATATCGGGAATCAACAGACAGTAGTCGAATTCCAATACCTCGCAAAAGGACAGCCTCACCTCCTTCAACAGAGGAAGTGCACAGAAAACAGATGACAGAAGCAGGTCAGCGCCCTCGTCAATGATGCTGTGTTGCTCCCTGCAAAGATCGCGCACGGTTTCATATATGGTCATGTATGAAGGGAAACCACATGCGTCTTCGTTGTCATCGTACATCGCTTTCGCCATATCCACGTAGTTGTCAGTAGTCAGGATAGTGGACCTGAAACAGCTGAAGTCTAGTATCTCTGCTCAGTTTCACGAGCAACGTCAGCATAAGCTCAGCGAGTGGGTGCACATACATACCAGGCTTCAGCAGTTGCGTGATTTCGTAAGTGAAGGAAGCGACATGGCTGCAAGCATTGGATTTTAGGAGGCTTTTCAGTTCCTCGATTCCCGCCAGAGAGAATTTGAACTTCACGCGGCGAAAGACGTTCGACAGAGAGGCTCGCCTGAGCCGTTTACTAGTGCTGGAAAGAGCTTTGATTTCCCAGGGATGAAGAAATCGCAAGACGGTCTGGATTATCTCTGCCGGGAGCCTCTCGAGACGACTTAAATCGGGAGTGGCAATGTTCATGGTGAAGCCGCGAACGTGTCGACTGCGCATAGATAAGAGAAGCGGGAGCACAAGCTCCAAGATAGATGTAAGAAAGTGCACGCATGAAAAGATAAACAGGCCGCAGGCCAGAAAAAGCACCGGGGCGTGGACTCAGGTATGTATCACTCATCATGACGCGGGGAGGTAAAATCAGCAAAGACGAGATTGTGTAACCACCACCCACCCTCTGGTTTGTGCTGCGCAGCGTACTCATACAGTGTGAAGGCTCCTCCAGTCCCTGCGGCGACTACCTGATCAGCTAGCTGCTATATTTGGTTCGAGCTGTCGCGATGGCTTGCTATTGGATCGCTCTGCCTCTTGCGACGATGCGCTTAACTGGCAAACTCGGCATACGTAGTATATCATCAGGAGCCCTTCCCCACCCGGGCGCTGACGCTGCAGGCCAAATTCAGAATTGCTGCCCGGAACGACTGATGAGTGCTGCCTATTTAGAAACTTGTAGAATCTTGTCGAATGCGACGAGCCTTTCCCTCTTCGACAGCAGATGTTGTCTCAGAACCATGATGGGCCCGGCCGCCAGCAGTTCTGCGGATCCATACCAGAAAAGTCTCGAGGTGCCTCTCTCCTTTAAATGCCAGAAACCCGGTCACCATACTGTACCGGTACTGCAATAGTGGCATGGTGCCTCTAAAGTCGCGCCTCTCTGGCCGGCCTTCGCGCCCGCAGCTCTCGCTGGCCTTTACAAGCACGGCATCCCACCAACTTGTTCCACCCCTCTCCTTTTCAACTCCAGTCGCATCCACAAATCTGATCCACGATTCAGCCGCCAAAATGACAAAAATGACTAGAAATGTAACACTCACTGACGAACAGCGTCGCTGGCCGGGGGAAGGCACGGCATGGACTCCAAGGTTTTGCTGGTTTTGTCGACACAACCATAACTCGTCTTCTAGCACCGACAGTCTTTGAAAGCCAGCAGAGGTGGGGGAGGTCGCACCTCTAGCCAGTCAGTTGTAACGGTATCGGTACAGTACCTACCGTTACAGTCACGTAGTCACTTCACTGTATTCAAGGATTCCAGAGCTACACAGCCTGCGGTCCAGACCCAGGCCATGCTGTGACGACACCAAGACGCAGAAAAGGAATAATTGGCGATGCCCACTTCCATCGTCCACGGCTGCTCCGCTTTCTCTACTCTTTCTGTTTTTTTTTGTACCCCTTCTCGGTAGACATCGTCATCCCCACCATTCGTCCGTTGCCTGTAACCAGATCGTGGATGGCTAGCGGCTATGTCAGGTCCCTCAATAACCAAGGCCAAGCAGCTCACAGCCTTACTTCTTAACATTTGCCTCCCAAGTCGCCGTTTGGCGCACTTCCTTACGATGCAGCTTTTGTCGCCTTGGACTGTTCAAATTCTACACAGGAAATGAACAGCATGCGATGCCGGCTGGTTTCTGTGCCACCCCCCACAGACGTCTGGGAAGGCGGTGGCGATAAGCGTTTCCACAGTTGCTGATTTGAACACAAGACATTTTTCACTGTCAGCAGATGGAACACATTTTACCTCGAAGTTCATGAAAAGCTCTGGCTGCGACACAGACGTTGCCAAGATGGTCTCAGAAGCCTGTTGATAAGAATGGAGACGACCATTCAGGTGGCGAAGCTGTTGCTAGTAGTAGCACTTGTTTGGGTCACCTCTGGTCGCTTTAATTTCATAATGTCCCTAAGACGAGAAGCCTTGGCTTGGTGAATGATGTTGATGAGTGTTGTACATGACTTTAAGACTGTAAGAAATGCAATTAATTGGATACTTGCCTAATATTTGACCATAAAGATAACGAGTAGTAAGTGAAGTAGGAACGCATATTGAGGCTTGCTGTTCTTAGTCGCATTACTATCCCTTGAGAACATGGATCTCCGCCAGTGCCATCAGCTCTTACATGGACCTAGAGGAGTCTCAGTGATAAGTACATCAGCTGTTGGACCAGGCAGTTCTGCAGCTATACTTTACCATTCTCGCCGCGCTTAATGCAGATTTTGATGTACATATCGATCATCCTGGATAGTTCGGTCAGGTATAAGCAGATATGGGTAGCGATTTGGCCTAAACTGCGCCATAGAATCTGCTCATGTAAGGCCGAGGTAGTCTGAGGGCCCCTACATTCGGGCCCCCGTACACTCGCGCCCCCCGCTTAGTCAACAGCGCCCGCTGTAAGTTACCCCTGATAGAGCCATTCCTCAGCGGCATAAGACCACTAAGCCGCCCAATGGAGTCTTCATCCATAACGCACCACAAACCAGATCTCCCTACCAACCTCTCACCTCCTCTTTACGTCATTACCTCGTACGTCTCAATGCAATGGTGCCCAATACTCTATCTTTGCCTTCTTTTCAATGGTGGGACTCACGAGAAGACCTGCTTCTCTATTGCAAATTTACGCAGCTGTCGAGGGCTATCGCTTTATTATTAGAAGATCTAAATGGGAATGTGGCCGGCAAAGCATTGTATATGCTTGCAGTCGATGGCGTGCAGGTTGCCAATTTTCGATATTGATCAAGGAAAAAAATAATGGTAATTGGGAACATGAATATCGATTTGAAGCGCGCTTTTCACAACACAACCACAAGCTACAACCTATGCGGCAGCCCGAAGACAGGCCTTAAGACGAGAGGGAGACTGGACCCCTAGACAAGGCAAGGTCAGAGGATGTACCAGCAGACGGACTAGAAGACAACGCAGAGGACAAGCCCCAATGTAAACAAGAACAGCTACCAAAGAAGATACAGCCTACTTGTAGCAAATGTCATATACAAGATCATAAAAGAGGCTCAAAATGCTGCCCTTTGCGAGATAGCAGCAGACCGTGAGATAGGCCAAATTTACAGCGGGTTATGCAAAACTTACAGCGGGCGCTGTTGACTAGCGGGGGGCGCGAGTGTACGGGGGCCGCCGTAGTCTGATTTGGGTTCGCCATGGCGCATTCTAGCAAATTGTAAATACAGCCCTGTTGAGCTCTGGTTCATCTGGAAGTGAGGTAAAACGCAGGCCGATTGAAAGCCTCTTAAGCACGCCAATGCCGTAGTGTGATCGCCGCCCTTTTTGGTATCGAGAACCTGAGCTAGCTTACAGAAAAAACTACTTGCTTATTCTACGAACAGTTGACCGAAATTTTCCAATTGATCTATATCAAGTCAAATCCCGTGTCCTTGCTGGTCTAGATTGCGTTGATCTATGGCTCAACATCTGACCTCCTCTGTCTTGCCACCATGTCCTCGATCATGTTCATTAGCTCTCGCTTCGCTCTTCCGAGCACCAGCTTCCTTGCACGGAACCCTTGGCAATAGCCTCGCACCTGTCATGGAAAGGTGCAACGCCTCTTGGACGGCACAGTAGTCGCCTGAAAGATCAGCGCCAAAGTATGCCGGGTCGTCGCCGTTGATGCTCAACCTGACGCCGGCCTCAAGCAGGTCTCGAATAGGTACCTCTTGCACCGTGGCAACTCCCCCAAGCCCGGCATTCGACACGGGGCACAAGGTCAGCAGCGTCCCAGCTTTTGCGAGCTGTCTCAGCAGCATGGCGTCCTCGGCCGCTCGGCGACCGTGATCAATACGCATTACCCCAAGATGCGAAACTGCAGTTGTCACGTACTCTGCAGGCCGCTCCTCGCCGTAGTGGGCTGCAAGACGCCGCACGCCAGACTCGCTCAGGCTGCCGTACACTGAGGTGAACTCTCGAGGATGCTTGCCAATCTCTGTAGAGTACAGTAACTGGACTGTGGGCGAATAGACCGTGGATCGGCCATGAACTATCGTGCTTTATATACACGTGCTTCAATGCCGGAGAGACTTGGCTTTCGTGTTGGAACCAGCTAAAATTACGGTGCTCGCACCCTTTTTCTCGTCTACCTCTGCCAAGACAGAGGCACCATCGAAGCGGGCGCGGATAGTGCGAGCGTAACGAGCTAGTGAAACCCCAGAAGGAAATTATAGACCAAACTATCCTGATTGGGCGCCATTCCGACGCCCCTACGATCCGTTGTGGGCCATGGAAGTTATAGAGACGCCGCAGCATACTCGTCCTTGACGGCTATAAATTCAAGTGCACTTCTTACCACCGTTGATGATTATTGTGACTGTCGAAACTCATTTCTAATTGATGACTCTCATTGAATGCCTCAAAGCGCCAACATGACCCCAAAGAACAAAGTTATTATCGACACCGATCCAGGTCAGTTCCAGTAATAAATATATTCTTAAGCCTTGATGCATAATTATTATTGAGCTTGAGGATACGGTTAAGAATATAGCCCATGTCTTAAGAATATAATGTTAGTAATTCTTGAGGACCCGCTTATTCTCAGGGGCCAATGGCCGAGCATGGGTGAACACTTGTGATTGTCATCTGCCAGCAGCCAACCAGCAGCCAACTGATATGAGCGCCCGTACGTCCCCCTCCGGAGCCGCGTCCCACGCCTCTTCCCTCCTGCCTTCGGACAGCATATTGCAGGCTGTCGGCTCACTATCTGAGCCTAACCTTTCCTCAGGCCAGCCTCCCGCCAAGAGGAGGAAGCTACGAGCTGTCTCGACGTGGGATCACATTCGGGAAGCCGAAGGCGATGAGCCATGGGATGACGTTGCGGGGAAGGCACTGGGACTTGACAACATCACACGATGGAACTTCTGGTTTAATCTGCTTGATGCTGCCATTCGCTAGGAAGGTGCCATGTCCATCTTCCTCAACCAATTCCATGAGCAGCTGGTGGATGATATCTTGACACATGACGACTGGCAAGTGCTCAAAACGACACATAAATTTCTGCAGCCGTTCTACCAAGCGACCATGGAGCAGCAGATGGAGTGGGCGTCAATTGACCAGATGCTGAAGAACATGGACATCCTGCTCAAGCAGTTTGAGGACGCCAAGGTACGTATCGCGAATTGCTACATCTGCGGAGCCTTCCGCTGTTCTACGGCGAACGAACGCTAATTATGCAGCAGATCAGGGATGTTGACAACGGGTACATGGTTAACCCGATCCACATGGGTTGGTGGGTGCTTGCAAAGTTTCACGAAGAAAGCGATGCCAATCCCAATCTACGTCACGTCGCTGCTGCTCCATCCGGAAAAGAGGAGATACATCGACCGGCACTGGCCGGAGGAGTGGCGAGACGTGGTAATAGCTGGCGCACGGCAACTGTGGGCAAAATATAAAGACCGTCCGTTGATGACAGGCGGTGCATCGCAGCCAAGAAAAGAGCGACCCGAGATGTCTCCGTACGAGCGAATCAAGCTATCGATGAGTGTGTTGAATGTACCCGACGACGAAGACGAGTTCGAGAAGTTCATCAATGCCCCGCCGAGACAGGTAATGGCGAAGACTCCGCTGGAGTGGTGGTGCCGGGAGGAGCAGCGGTTGAAATATCCGCGCCTGCACCAGATGGCCGTTGTCATCCTTAGTGTCCAGGCCATGTCTGATGACCCTGAATGAGTGTTCTCTTGCACGAGACGTAAGGTTTCCTGGAATAGGGCAAAGTCAGGCCCAGAGACGATTGGATACTCGCAATGTTTGAGCAGTTGGCTAAGGAACGACCTGATCAGGAGAGTCACCGTGTCCGTGGAGGATGAGCTCATGGACGTTTCCGAAGAAGTAGTGGTTGTTTATTGCCGGACGTCGGACAATCGCGTCGACGCCGATTTCCGTCAATCTTTCCCCTCTTTTTTCCTTCCCGTAGTGACCCACTGAGAGGACTTTTTTTAGATGGATAAAGTCCTCTAAGTGGGTCGTACGTGGGCGGCACCGGACCACCCTTGCCAAACTGTCTTAGCTTCCTCCTCGTGCTGCGGCGCGAGGATGTAACGCCGGCCGCTCTCACTACGCGGTACGTAACATTTCAAAGAAGTGATTTACAGCTATGAAAAGTGACGGTCAGAAATAGCGTTTCATTGCCTACTCAAATGGTCCCGTCGCACTTTAGGTGACCAGACGGTACAACAGTGGTACCTCTAATAGAGCCAGCGCCCCGCCGCCCCGCACGCCAAAAAAAGGCCCCCACTATTTTCCTTTAGCTAACAAAAGAGGGACACTTGATCCGCCTTTGTCCCATTGAACCATTCACCCTCGCTCCCTGGGAAAAGAGAATACAGGTTGTAATCGATGATGCTGGAGGAGAATCAGTACGAAGCATGGCCGAAGCAGTGCAAGTGGCAGTCAGCAGTTCTGCCAGAAACGACGTAGTTGGTGTTGGAGGAGCAGTCCACATCCCAGGATTCTGTGACAAAACTTTTGCATTCACGCTTGGTGCGAGAGACCAGCACAACCCATACTCTGGACAGCTGGCAGCGATTGCGTATGCTCTGCGGCGTGCGCTGTCTGAGCCTTGGGACCAACGGGTGGTTGTGCTCACCAGCAACAGGGCAGCAGCACTTGCGATACATCGGTCGCAACAACAATCTGGTCAAGCGCTGATTCGCTCAATTTATGACTCAGCCGACACATTGCGAGCTCGTGGAAACATGATCCTGGTACGATGGTTGCCAGCGAGCCCGGAGAATACTCTGCTACAGAAAGCGAAGCAACAGGCGAAAGCCATGACTCAAGTGGGGGCTATCGCGGAGAGGCCATTTCCAGCAATGCGCTCCACGACCCCGACTATTGCACGAACCAAACTGCCCGTCGTTGATGCCCTGCCTGAAAGTGTAGGCAGATTCTCTAAGCGTATTGACCAAGCCCTACCAGGCAAGCACACGAAGAAGATGTACGATCAACTCACCCGCAAAGAAGCTGCCGTGCTTGTACAACTGAGGACAGGCATGGCAAGACTGAATGACTACCTGCATCGCATTAATGCTGTACCTTCTGCATTATGTAGTTGCGGGCAAGCAAGAGAGACAGTGGAGCATTTCCTGTTCACATGTGTCAGATGGATGGAACAGCGAAAAGGTGATGCTAGAATGCACGAT
>NW_007930893.1:40605-44475 GCF_000280675.1 Beauveria bassiana ARSEF 2860
GTAATGCAAGTGTCGGCTTGTTGATCTGTCGTCAGAAATTTGCCTCGACGTATTCGTTCACTGATGGCGCAAGGAGCGCGGGTAACGGATGGAGCTGTTTCGGATGTTAGTAAACGAGAGCGGCGATTATTCGCCTACAACTAGTCATCTTATTGCCAGAGCGCAATCAGCAGACTCAACTAAACTGCCGTCTGAGCAGACCCCGCAGGCGCCGCTCTTCGCAGAGGCACTAAATGGAGCTCAGAAAGCTTTCTCCCATCCTCTCAGCAGCTTCTGAATGTACACCCGAGCGGCTGAATAGCTCCCCATTCCTCAAACAGCTGTCGACTGACTAACATGTGACTTTGGCGGAAGCTGGGTGCTTCCGTCATCAGAAAATCGCCCTGTCGACCTCCGCTCGTGAAGGCGCACGATGTGCGAAAGCGCGCGTGATTGATAAGTCCATTTAGGATGCAAAGCAAGCAATGACATCCAATACCTGCCCAAGATTATTCATCTTACTGTCGGAACGAATCCAGAAGAGGCCATGTTTATGTGGACCTGACATGGTCGGAGTCTCGTGGAGACGGCCAAGCTTCTTTACCACTTGGCAGGACCACTGTATCTTAGGCGTCAGAACCGGCTTCTTTGCGCGCATCATCCGTAATTTCGGCCTCCAAATGTGATCCGAAAGTGCTGTGAGACTTTTCCACCCCCTCGCGGCGGTTTCTATAGGTATTGAGCGCAAAAACCAACTCCTATTCATACCTTTAAAAAGCCTCGTCCCCTACTACATTTGAGGTACACTGAGAAGAGGGCAATGCGAACCAGTCAATTTGGTCAAACATAAAAACAGACAATATTTGGGGTCTGGCAGAGTGAAACCCGATGCCACAATCCATAATTTGCGTGCCAAAAGGCGTGCTGAGGATCACACCAGATGGCGGCCAGAGGGCGTGTTTCATAAGCCTTGCAACACAGCAAAGACTAGAAAAAGAAGACGCATACCGCAAGGAGAGTTAGATATCTTATCCGCGCGTTAAAAAAATCGCCGACACACAAAAATCTTCGATCAAGCGGCCCGCGAGGCAGAAAATCAGCATTAACTTTTTGGGTTGATCTTTACGCAGCTCGCTCGGCAAGACAAAGAACTACAGAACCAACCAGCGACTGGGAATACTACAACGAGCAGAGAACGGGAAAGAGTGGGGTTAAAAGCAGTAGAGGTTCTACGGACTATTTTGTGACTTGCCTGGCTTGTGGCTTGGCACGCTTCAACACTTTATTCACAATCTGATCAAATTCCCGCCGGTGACGATACATAGGGCTTCTAAGCATGAAGCCGGGATGGTACTGTCACTCCTTCATCTAAGACTCTCTTTGCGGCGTCGCCATCTTCTCGCGTAAGCCATTCCAAAGTGCAATCTAGTTTTGGTTCTACGCCCCCGTTCTTGCCCACCGTGTATCCAAACTGAATGAAGAGCAGCCATAGCTGAACAGGTGCAATAACGCTCTCCCGCAGCCTCAGAGTCAGTCGCCTTCATCACCAAGATTTCTCTATTCGGCTTTTCCATCGTTCAACGTGTTCAAGTTGTCATTGGCAGAGTGGCCACGGCCAATGAGCAACTGAGCATCCAGGCCTGGTCCGGAAGATAGATTGGTGGCGAGTGTCAATTCTCACTCTGGACAGCTTACTTCGACGAGGAAGAAGGTTCCAAAACACCGCCATTGGGCCGCCAGACAGCCTGGGCGTCTTGAGAGAACTTGGCCGCTAGGTCTCGTATTTTCCTGTGTCACAGTGTGAGAAGCATGCCATAGATGACCGTGAGGTGCTATAAGCTGTGACACATATCGGAAACGACTAATTGTAACATCAACGGCAGAAACGGTAGTGAAGACCGTCAGACTGGTTTGCTTGGCTGACCGGTTGTTGACATCTATGGCAACCTGACATACGTGCGGGTCTTGAAGCAGGCTATGCGTCAATGATGACCATATCTGAGCAGTACGGGTGAAGTAGTCTCCTAGCTCCCGAAGAAGGGTGGCGGACTCCTCAGAGAGCAGCGGGCCGGCAGGCGGTGTGGGAGGGGAATCGGCACCCATCATGTCGAAGTCGCGCACGATTTAGCTAAGTCTGTCTCTGATTAGGGCATCAAATTGCGTGGTATTGCGAGCAGCGCTGTGCAGGCCCAACTCAAAGATGTAAGCCTGCCTCGGCATCGTCGCGAAGGCGCGGTCCATATCAATCATGTTCTCGAGCAGCCGACAAGGTGTACACGAACACCAAGGATATCAAATGCTCGGACAGGTGAAAGGAACGGCGGATATCGATCGCACAGAGCCAGACAAGCGGCGACTGCAGCTGGCCGCCAACGGACACGAGGGAGAGCCCCGTCGGGTGGCTATGCGCGCGGCCAACCGCTAAACCACGCGGCAAAAGCCTTTAAACGTCGTCAGGCAGGTGCGCACCCGTGGAGCCGCAAGACGAGGCAGCAATAAACAGAAGCAGCATACTCGTCTTGACAAGAAGGATTTATATAGTGTCTTTTTGTTGACGGGAAAAGATGTAAGTGAGATGTGGGACAAAGTGGAGGTGAGAAGAGTGCGAAAAGTCCAGAAGTTAAGGAGAGCGGCAAAGTGACAGTAGTATGCGGACGCTGACCCTGGTCTGCAATAGATTGATTAGGCCTTGTCGCTTTGACGGGCCCCCTTGTCATGCAGAAGGCTTCATCCCGCAAGCTGGGACGTGCCCAGTCCTGTGTATCACAAGAAACAGCGTATGAGGCGGGCCTGCAGCAGGCGGATGCATACCAATGGATGGGTCACGAGGTGGCATGCTATAGTGCCACATCGAAATCCTGCTACTGCTACAACAAGATGCCATCGCCGACGCCGCTCACCCGCGCCTTGCTCCGGGCCGGCCGGCTGCACTAGCCCCTGCAAGCCACACGCATCAACCGCGCAACGGAGGTATACTTGCGGGGCGATGCCAAACAGCATGGCTTAGTCTCTAGAACGGGGATCGTCTGTCATGTCTGCTGACCGGGATGCTGTGACATAATTGGGCCGCCGATGTAATTCATACAGCCACAGCAACGGGCCAGGTCTGGCTGGTGCCACAAATCGGTTCGTTTTTGGACAAACCTTGTCTAGAATTGCCTTAACGAGTTGTGTACCAAGTCCACGACGGCGTTCGGCAATGTGATGCTAATACTCTCGAACAAGAGAATATCTCCGCCGTCTAGTTCACGGCCCCAAGCACCGGAGCCTCGCTTGAAGTTATGCTCGTAGTATTGGCGGTTCAGGCATCCGTATCTGTCAAAGAGCTCAAAAGCGAGACAAGTGTTCTCTGCCGTCCGTTCTTCCATCTCACTCCAGAACTCAGACGCAATTTGGTCGCGTCAGACGCTCACCACGTATCAACTGCAGTTCCAACGACACGAACCCAATGAAATTGGCCAGATAGAAGCTTCAAATATACGGTACACTTGGTTCCTCGCTGTGCCACCCGTCTCGGTCTTTGGGTTAGCCTAACCAGTTAGATCCCCGCCACAGTAGGACTTGCCATCTACCCGAGAACCATTCTTTTACCAGCCCGAGATTCGGTAAGCTTTCCCACTGAAACCTTCTAAACAGGCAAAAAACGAATGCACAGTGAACCATCTTTTCCAGCTCAAAATCTCGTGTTGATATACATGCCCCATCAATTTGGTTTAATATCCGCGTATTTCTTCTCAGCTTTTGCCATTCCCAGACCTGAAGGCTGTTTCCACTGATTGCCTGCTTGTGACAAGGGGCTTATCGTTCTATCGAGCGAGCAGGCGTTTTCCTTGTCGTCTCACAATGGTTCTTCGTCGTGGGATCCGCCGCACACTTTGGGTGAGCCCATAT